>NC_081768.1:706534-736534 GCF_963082965.1 Carassius carassius
GTTAATGAGCTGATTGTATATTACACCTGCACTGACTCTCTCTGTGCTTCTGTGTTTGTGTGCAGCTCTTAGAGTTCGACAGAGAGCTGTGTGTGTTTAAGGAGCGTCTGCAGGAGCTGGACATCTCGTTTCCTCCGAGGTACGAACACCTGCAGTAGATGATGGAGCTCAAACCAGACAGAGCTGAGCAGAGCCATCAAGATCTTCACAATCTAATACATTCTGTCAACATCAAACTCACAGTTGCACTTTCATTTCTGTTGGTGCACTGATTCTCAAAGTGTTTGCTTGTGTGTAAATGGTGAACAATGAGTTGTTAAAATTAAAGCATAGTTATGAGAATATGATAATAATAGTTAGAAATAAATTATTACATTTATAAAGTTAATTATAAGAATAGTAGTTTTATACATTTATTACATTTATACATTAATTGATGTATCTAATAATAATACAAAGTTTATTATAATAACTATAATATTGATTGATTTAAATATACAACAACAGCAACAACAATCATAATACAAATTTAAAGCATAAAAAAGTGTTGGTATTAAATATAAAAACAATGCCAATGTTTGTTAATTTATATATATATATATAGACGTATGTTAAATTGTAAAGTTTAAAGTAGTTTGTCATTTAAGTTTATTTAATTTGTAAATATATATTATTTAATATTTAAAGTTTAGAATAATAGAAATAATAATAATATTTCAAAGAACAAGTGTTTCTTTATCATTTATATTTATAAAGTTGATAAATATATTATTTGAATAATTTTATATAATCAATAAAGTGCTATAAAAAGTATTATAATATTAGTAATAATGATAATTAATTTTTTTTATTTATTATTTTAACTACAATAAAAATAATAATAATACTATTATTATAATTTCAATTTAAAACGTAACGTTTTAATTGATTAGTAGTCATACTAATTTTATTAATAATTAATTCATAAAATCATTCTTAATGAAAAAGTACAATTTAAATACTAATTATTTCTTAATCATTTATATTTCTAAACTAGATAAATATATATAGTTTTTAATAATAATGTTTATTAATTTTCTTTATAAAATGTAGAAATTTATTTTTATTTATACAGTTTTGTATAATAATAATTATTAAATGTTTAATAATTGTATTCTTAATTATACTAGTACTACTACTACTACTAATAAAATAATGATTTATGATTAATAACAATAATTCATTATTAATATTATTAGTTTAGTAATAATGAATATATTCTGAAGCTGTAGCGTTCTGAGGGTCTGATTGGAGCTGAATCTGTCTGTGTTTTGTTGAAGCGTGTTAAAGATGTTCTCGTTCTCTGAGCGTTTCTGATCCTCCAGAGAGCGTCTGACCCTTCTCTCCTGCCTTAATATGCTAAAGCCATAGTGGATCGTCCTCAAACAGACCAATCTATAATTAGGCTTTCAGAGCGCGGCTCTTACGAGCTAATGATGCTCAACTCGGTCAGAACAGATCATCAAACGCTGGAATCAAACAATAATTACGTACTCTTTTAAGACGCATTATAGATGAGTGAATAGAGACTCGAGTCATCAGGAGCCGCAGCGATTCAGAAATTGTGTTTCTGAGCATGCACAGCTTTATTAAAGATCACTGTGGTGCAACATGCAATGCACTTATACTCACACACCATAGATTTAAATATATATTTTATATCTTGGTTCATTAACATGCCATTCGATCAAAAACAAGAAATCTAAAAAGGTTAATCCAGCGCTAGTGTTTTATTTTCTGTTATAATATTTTTTTTTTCATGACAGACACTGAAATGATAAAAACGCACCACTCTGAGTCAGTGATTTTGAGTGATTTTGAACTGATTTTGAGCTGAATGTTTTGGGGTTTGTGTGATTTGTAGCTGGTCTGTAGCGGTGGACACGTGTTTTATCCTGCAGGCGCTGACGCTCGGTGTGTTTGTGAGTGTTGTAAACGCTCATGAAGGGCCTGTGTATGGCGTGTTTGAGCGCGACCCTTCACACATGCGGCGCTCACACAGAGACGTGTGGAATTTGAGCGGCTCCTGCCAACGCTGAAGCTGGAGCCGCGCCGACGAGACACACACACACACACACAGACACTCACACACACAAACACACAGACACACACACACACACACACAGACACTCACACACACAAACACACACACTCACACACACACACACACACACAGACACAAACACACACACACACACACACACACACAGACACTCACACACACAGACACTCACACACACAAACACACACACTCACACACACACACACACACTCACTCACACTCACATCAATGCTACTGCAGTCACACAAACCAGCAAAGCAAGGAGCAAAAATTATTCTTTCCCAAAACTGTATACATTTTTTTTTTATAAAAAATCAAAAATAATAATAATAAAATATATATATATATAGTATATTTTGAAAATTTATTTATTTTGAATTGTTTAAATAAATATATTTTACCTTAAATGTCAGTGCAACCAAGAAACAACAAAAATAAATTATTATTTTTTTTGTGTGTGTGTGTGTGTGTGTGTGTGTATTGAAACCAATCATTGTTATGTTTTGGAACTAATTTGGAAAAATACACAAAATAGCTGCTGTTTTTTTTTTTTTGTGGCTGAAATCTTGGGATGGAGATATTATGTAATTTTCAGCTGGATAATCTGATAAAAAAAGTGTTTTATTAAAATTTTAAGGAAAGATTATAAAAGAGGTTCCGCTATATAAGCAAGGCAAGTTTATTTATAAAGCACATTTGGTACACAATGGTAATTCAAAGTGCTTTACATAAAAGAAAGTAAAATAATCATTAAAAAAAATCTAAAGAAATTTAATATACTTTGAAAATGATTTAAAAATTGACTTATTTAAAATGGATCTAAAACAGTTAGAAATAGAAAATGATTTTAGATAAAATACAGTGAATATATAAAATACAGTGCAATCAGTTCGGACATTGCACAGTGCTCATTCTATAAATGCACAGCTAAACAGATGAGTTTTGAGTCTAGATTTAAATGTGTCTAGTGTTTTAGCACATCTGATCTCTTCTGGAAACTGATTCCAGCTGCGGGCGGCATAGTAACTAAAGGAGGACTCCCCTTGTTTTGTGTGAACCCTTGGTATTTCTAACTGACTCGATCCTAATGATCTGAGTGCTCTGTTAGGTTTATATTCAGTGAGCATATCTGAAATATATTTCGGTCCTAGGTCATTTAGTGACTTATATACGAGTAAAAGTACTTTAAAATCAATCCTAAATGTAACTGTAAGCCAGTGTAAGGACCTGAGGACTGGTGTGATATGCTCAGATTTTCTGGTTCTAGTCAGAATCCTGGCAGCAGTGTTCTGGATGAGCTGCAGCTGTCTAATGGTCTTTTTGGGAAGGCCAGTGAGGAGCCCATTACAATGGTCCACCCTGCTGGTGATTAAAGCATGAACAAGTTTCTCCAAGTCTTGGCTGGAAACAAAACATCTAATTCTTGCAATGTTTTTTAAATGATAGTATGCTGATTTAGTTACTGCTTTGACAGGACTACTGAAACTAAGGTCTGTCTCCAGAATCACACCAAGATTCCTGACTTGATTTTCAGTTGTTTGACCCCTAGAGTCAAGGTATGCATTCACCTTGAAAACTTCATCTTTGTTTCCAAATGCAATGACTTCAGTTTTTTGCTTGTTTAACTGAAGAAAGTTATGGCACATCCAACTGTTAAGTAAATCTGGGTATCATCAGCATAGCTGTGATAGGCAATTTGACTATTTCTCATTATTTGACTTAGTGGAAGCGTATACAGGCTAAACAAGAGCGGTGCTAGAACCGAGCCTTGTGGGACTCCGCATGTCATGGATGTCCACTTAGACTTAGGCTTTTCTGTATATATATCTAATTTTTATTCAGTGATTTATGAATGGCAGAAAAAATAATTTAACACAAAATATCATAATTATGAGGTTATAATTAGGTTCGTGTTGGTCAAATTTCTCACCCAGGCTGCATTTATTTGATCTAAACCACAGTAAAAATTAAGAAATGTTGCAATTTAAAAATGCTGTTTTCTGTGTGAATCTCTGTTAAAGTGTAATCTATTTCTGTGATGTGCAGCTTTATCTGATTGTTCCTGTTGTTCGTGTCTGATCTGGAGAGACGATGTGTCAGCTGACAGACATTAGCTCCAGCGCTTTTGGATTTTATTGAAGGAGTTTCTGTGTAAAATCAATGCAGAAATTGAAGAGCTGCTGGGAACCCCAGCACAGCGAGAGAAGATGTGATTTATTTCACTAAGTGTGTGTGAGTCTAGACGGATCGGCTCGAGGGTCGTGAGGTGAGCGTGTGAAGGGTCAGAGGTCATGTACAGTTATTCTTCACCGTTTGGTGAGGATGTAGAGACCTGATTCAACACAGCGGCTCTGTGAGCGTTACACTCTGCGCTTTGCTGTAAATGAAGAGAGATAAAGCAACACTGACTTTTTAAAAAGCATGGTAGCGTTTGTCAATGCACCTTCACGCTTTTCTTAGTTTTGTTTACTCCATTCAAAATAAACCAGACATGCTTCAGTGTTTCATTTCTTATTTTAGTGCAAACGGCTGATTTCCATTAATGTCCGTCCCATGCCTGTGTGTGAAGATGACATTATTATAGTGTCGTTAGTTACGGTTCACTAATTGGATTGAACACAAGTGCTGATATTTCTCTCTGATTGTTCTTTGTTGGATTCTTTTATAACGATTTCCTGCAAAAATACACAAAATAGCTGCCGGAAATGCCATTTAAGCAGGTTTCCCACATCTTTATTTGAAAAAGGAGAAAATGATAATAAAAATTAAAATTCATTCCAAATGTTTTACCTGACATTCAAATGCTAGTGCATCCAGAGATTTCTTCTTAAAAAAAAAATATATATATAATGATAATAATAAATACAATTTAAATCTATTCCTGCTTGTGAATCCAAAAATGTGTAAAAAATATATAAAAATTTACATCTATTCCAAATATTGTTACATGACAACCACATGCCAATGCATTCAGAAATATTTTTAAAAATGCCATTTTTTTAATTAAAAAAATATGGTCATATGGCATTCAATAGCAAGTGCATACAGAAGAATTTTTTTTTAATGGTATTTTTATAGAAAATGTTAAATCAGCCCTTTTGAGTCTGAAGTGTCATTTACACATGCAAATGCTGGAAATATCATGCATTTCGATATGTATGCCTGGAAATGTCTTTAGCAAAAATATATTTTATTGATATCTAACCAGCTAGATACTAATCTGTGTGCATCATCTTATTGGAGACATCTTTATACGTCTTAATAGCAATTTTTATATTTAAAAAATGGTATAACATTATTAAAAAATTTTACCTTAAAATTAAAATCTATTCCAAATATTGTTACTGTACCTGCCATTCAAAAGCCAAATCTTCCAGAGATATCTATAAATGTATGGGGTTCTCATGCTTTGTGTCCGTGTGGGAACTCTGGTTTCTTGACATGAGATGTTTCTTGGCCTGTGAGCAGCTCTCATCAGCTGATTTAGCAGTTTCACTGTGAATAATTGACTGACATCATCTCTGTGATTCACTGTGATTGAGGAAATGTGCTGTATGAGATCACATCTCACGATCTAGTGTGTGTGAACTAAAGAAGCCTGTCTCCGCTGTCATTCTGTCAGAGAGCAGCCATAGAAACACTCATTGACAGTCGAGTGACACGGTTTAACACTGAAGTGACGTCTTTCATCACGCTTGAGGAACACACATGCATCTGTGTGTAAGTGTGTGAGAGAGTGGATGTGAGTGTAAATGAAAGTGTCCGTGTGTGTGAGAAAGAGAGTGTGTGTGTGTGTGTGTGTGTCATCAGTGCAGCTGGACCAATAATCAACACTTTTACTTAAAAATTACAATAATATTTTGAATTATATTTTATTATAATTTGCTTTCATGTTAATTTAAGTTAAAGTTTAAGTAACTGTCTTTTTGTAATTTTTACTAGTTTTGTATTTTTTGTATCTATATAATTTTTATACATTTTATTTTAGTTTTAGTTATTTAGAACATCAAGTTAAGCTAACAAAAATAAAGGTTTTGTTGGAAGATAACTGAAATTATACAATATAATATTTAGTAGTGTTGTCAAAAGACCCGGTACTTCGGTACCAAGTCGGTACTAAAAAAATGAAAATGTGACGGTACCAGGTTTCTGTAAGTACCGGTGGTACCGAGGACCCGTTCAAACCTGGTTCTTGACGCATACAGCGCTATGATTTCCGCGAAGCAGAAAACGCGGACGGAATCTCAAAATCCAGTCATGAAAATGAAACTTATATTTTAATATGGACAGTCATGGAATTTGTCAAAGTTAGCATAAATTAATCAAATCAACTCTCCATATGGAGCAGTATCTGTAAATGTTAAGCCGCAAAAGTTGGTTGAAATCCTGCATGTTCTGCGCGTCTCTGTGTGAATGAATGAATGGTTTGTTTGCTACATAGACTGAAGCGCATGACGCTTGCAATAATGAGGACGTACATCACCAGAACTGTTCTGAGTCACTTCACAAGCATTTTACCGTTTCATTTGTGTAAAACCAGTGTCAATTTAAAACTATTCACGGAAAACCGTCAAAACAGCCTCTACACTGCGAGTAAATCACTCGCATATGTGAATACATTTTACTCAGGGCGAGTAAATTATGTCTATTGTTAGCCATTGGCTAACAAATTCTCAGATTTTACTCGCCAGTGTGTGTGTGTTCGAGGCTATTATATGATTGGCGCAGATATATTTTCACTCGCTGAGCTCTGAGCGCTTCACAGTTCTCTCTCCATCAAGCGATCTGTACTTTTCAATTCATCTCAATGGACGCACAGTACACCTGTATTTGCCTCTTTTACTGTCTATGGTATTTGCCAAACTGTAAACTCTGTGTGAAGGCGCACGACTCGCCGTCGCTTTACTGATCGCTCTGTTTCTCACACATGCAAAGAGAGAGAGAGCGAGAGTCTTACCACGCTGAATCGACATGCTACATGTAAACTATATTCTTTGTTGTCTTCTCCTGTCAAAATAATGGAGTTCATTTAGAATTATTCATATTTTTAAACAAGCAGAAGATATGCCGGTTTCTCCGGTAGTGGGCGGAGCTAATGCGCAAATGTCAATTTCATTGGCTGGCGCTCATCTATTACCGTCCCTGTTTTGATTTCAGCAAATCAGTTTGACCGAACGCAGACAACGTGATTAATATTCATGAACCAGCAGCTCATCAATTCATAGTGCATTGTATATTGTATGGTAGTAGAATTAGTAGTAGTATTATCTTTTAATAATAATTATGATATATTACTTTTTTTTTTTTTACAGAAACACTCAATGAACAAAAATATCTTAAGCATCACCACCAGTCTTAAGTTCAGATAAATTACAAATATGCATTCATTACAAATTCATTTTTACATAAAGGCATTGTGCTAGAAATATTACTATTATTTTGTAAAATGTATGTGATGCTGCTACTACTGTTAATTAAAAAGTAATCACACAATATTTCTTCCATGTTTTAATTTTAATAGCAAATCCCCTTTATTTACCAAAAAATAAAATGTTTAAATTTCATAAATTAAAAGACAAATTAAATTTGGGTGAAACTTGTTTACTGTTTTTCATAATTATATAACTTGTAGAAGAACTTTAAACACAATTGTAAATAAGTGTAAAGAATGGCATCGGTTTTATTTTTAGTGATAAAAAGTTTTTTTTTTAAATTAGCATATTTTTGTGTTTTGCTTTGGTACCGAAATTGGTACCGAGAACCGTGGATTTTCACTGGTATCGGTACCGAATACTGAAATTTTGGTACCGTGACAACACTAATATTTAGTTATTTCATGCTGTAATTATTTAAAGTAACATTTAAAAAAAATAGTTTTAGCTTTAGTTAACTATAATAAATCTGATAATGAACGGTAATTTTTTCATGGTTAAAATAAGGATATAAGGATTTTAAGACAAACTGATCATTTTGAGAAAACCATTCACTAACTACCTTCTCTAGGTTGTAAAGAGTTAATTTTATGAGTTGCTCTGTCTGAAAACAGTAAGTCTGAGACAATGAAGTCTGCATCATGACCTCATTAACTGAGCTCTGTAATCTAAAGTAAAGACAATTAAAGTCATAAATAGATTTGCTTTTAAATCATGAATCGAGGAAATTGGCTTTTTCCTGTTGCGCAACACACACACACACACACACACACACCTCTTCCTGTGACTCTGCGTTTGATTGACAGCTCCGGTTCTGTCCAATCCCATGATTCTGTGCTGTAGTTCATCATGTGACCTCTGTCCTCTCATTAATGGCGTGTCTCTTATCAGTGTCTTTGTGTTCAGAGTTTATACGGCCCTCATAAAATGCAGGCGTCTCATTGAATCAGTGTTTGAATTGGCACTTATTTGTCATCATGTAGAACAAGATAACTGCTCGTGATGTGGGACACGGCCACAGCGGTGCTAGGATGGGTCACATGATCGAGAGCACAGCTTAAAGCGACAGTTCACCCATAAATAATGGTGATTAACATTTTTGTTAACTGAAATAAAATGTAAATATTAGACTTACAGACTTAAAATTGCAAGAACAATACAAAAAATTATTTTTTATTATATATAAAATACTTACTACTTACAGTGCTGTAATAGATGCTAAAATATACTAAAATACTAAAAATCTCAATACTCTGCTGGTAAATACTAAAATAAACCTGGCAGGATGTTCATCTAGGGTTTCACAGAAGAACGTAAGTCACACTGGTTTGAAACAACATGATTGTGATGAAATGTTATGAATGGTTAAGCTAGTGTGAGAATCTCACTGTAAGACACACAGGTGGGCAATTGTTGAGTTTAGCAGCGCAGCCCCATTAATTAGTGTAATTAGTCTTGGCAGGAGTGTGATAGTGTCTGCTGGTCTCCGGTTCACACACCCAGCAGCAGCGTGTACTCTGCCAGATAAGTTTGTACACGCTAATAGACAGCATTAATCACCGTCCTGCGGCTCCGCGCTGCTGTTTGCTGTTGCATTAGCTGTGTGTGTGTGTGTGTGTGTGTGAGAGAGAGAGAACACCAGCGTTCCTCGTGTGAGCAGTCACAGCCGCTCTGTTCCTGTCTACACAGCAGTCTGCACAGCATTATGTCATCACTTATGTGAAGACTGATCTAACATGACTTGTTTTGGCCAAATACAGCAGATAACCACAAATTGCAACTTTATATCTCATAATTCCGACTTTATATCTTGTAATTCCAACTTTATATCTCATAATTCCGACTTTATATCTTGTAATTCTGACTTTATATCTCATAATTCCGACTTTATATCTTGTAATTCCAACTTTATATCTCATAATTCCGACTTTATATCTTGTAATTCTGACTTTATATCTCATAATTCCGACTTTATATCTTGTAATTCCAACTTTATATCTCATAATTCCGACTTTATATCTTGTAATTCTGACTTTATATCTCATAATTCCGACTTTATATCTTGTAATTCCAACTTTATATCTCATAATTCCGACTTTATATCTTGTAATTCTGACTTTATATCTCATAATTCCGACTTTATATCTTGTAATTCCAACTTTATATCTCATAATTCCGACTTTATATCTTGTAATTCCAACTTTATATCTCATAATTCCGACTTTATATCTTGTAATTCTGACTTTATATCTTGTAATTCCAACTTTATATCTCATAATTCCGACTTTATATCTTGTAATTCTGACTTTATATCTCATAATTCCGACTTTATATCTTGTAATTCTGACTTTATATCTTGTAATTCCAGCTTTATATCTTGTAATTCTGACTTTATATCTTGTAAATCCAACTTCATATCCCACAATTCCGACTTTATATCTTGTAATTCAGACGTTAAATCTCACAATTCCAACTTTATATCTCATAATTCCGACTTTATATCTTGTAATTCTGACTTTATATCTCATAATTCCGACTTTATATCTTGTAATTCCAACTTTATATCTCATAATTCCGACTTTATATCTTGTAATTCCAACTTTATATCTCATAATTCCGACTTTATATCTTGTAATTCTGACTTTATATCTTGTAATTCCAACTTTATATCTCATAATTCCGACTTTATATCTTGTAATTCTGACTTTATATCTCACAATTCCAACTTTATATCTCATAATTCCGACTTTATATCTTGTAATTCTGACTTTATATCTCATAATTCCGACTTTATATCTTGTAATTCCAACTTTATATCTCATAATTCCGACTTTATATCTTGTAATTCCAACTTTATATCTCATAATTCCGACTTTATATCTTGTAATTCTGACTTTATATCTCATAATTCCGACTTTATATCTTGTAATTCTGACTTTATATCTTGTAATTCCAGCTTTATATCTTGTAATTCTGACTTTATATCTCATAATTCCGACTTTATATCTTGTAATTCCAACTTTATATCTCATAATTCCGACTTTATATCTTGTAATTCCAACTTTATATCTCATAATTCCGACTTTATATCTTGTAATTCTGACTTTATATCTTGTAATTCCAACTTTATATCTCATAATTCCGACTTTATATCTTGTAATTCTGACTTTATATCTCATAATTCCGACTTTATATCTTGTAATTCTGACTTTATATCTTGTAATTCCAGCTTTATATCTTGTAATTCTGACTTTATATCTTGTAAATCCAACTTCATATCCCACAATTCCGACTTTATATCTTGTAATTCAGACGTTAAATCTCACAATTCCAACTTTATATCTCATAATTCCGACTTTATATCTTGTAATTCTGACTTTATATCTCATAATTCCGACTTTATATCTTGTAATTCCAACTTTATATCTCATAATTCCGACTTTATATCTTGTAATTCCAACTTTATATCTCATAATTCCGACTTTATATCTTGTAATTCTGACTTTATATCTCATAATTCCGACTTTATATCTTGTAATTCTGACTTTATATCTTGTAATTCCAACTTTATATCTCATAATTCCGACTTTATATCTTGTAATTCTGACTTTATATCTCACAATTCCAACTTTATATCTCATAATTCCGACTTTATATCTTGTAATTCTGACTTTATATCTCATAATTCCGACTTTATATCTTGTAATTCCAACTTTATATCTCATAATTCCGACTTTATATCTTGTAATTCCAACTTTATATCTCATAATTCCGACTTTATATCTTGTAATTCTGACTTTATATCTCATAATTCCGACTTTATATCTTGTAATTCTGACTTTATATCTTGTAATTCCAGCTTTATATCTTGTAATTCTGACTTTATATCTTGTAAATCCAACTTCATATCCCACAATTCCGACTTTATATCTTGTAATTCAGACGTTAAATCTCACAATTCCTACTTTATATCTCACAATTCCGAATTTTTATCTCAAAATTTCTATTTTTAATATTTTAATTCCGTCTTTATATCTCACAATTCTGACTTTATATCTTACAATTCTGACTATATCTCATAATTCCAACTTTATATCCCGTAATTTTGATTTTTATATCTTGTAATTCCAACTTTATATCTTGTAATTCAGACATTTTATCTCACAATTCCGACTTTATATCTTGTAATTCTGTCTTTATATCTCGTAATTCCGTCTTTATATCTCACAATTCCGACTTTATTTCTCACAATTCCGACTTTATTTCTCACAATTCCGACTTTTTATCTCACAATTCCGACTTTATATCTCGTAATTCCGTCTTTATATCTCACAATTCCGACTTTATTTCACACAATTCCGACTTTTTATCTCACAATTCCGACTTTATATCTCGTAATTCCGTCTTTATATCTAACAAAACTGTCTTTATATCTTGCAATTCCGACTTCATTGCTCACAATTTGGACTTTGTTTCACAATTCTGACTTTATATCGTAATTCTGACATATCACAATTCGACTTAGTATCTTGTATAATTTTAACTTTTAATCTTGCAATTCTGACTTGAAAATTGATTTCAATGCTTTTTTTGTTCATTTCCACAAAAATATTGTGCAGCACAATTGTGTACAACACTGATAATAATCAGAAATGTTTCTTGAGCAGTAAATCATCATATTATTCTGATTTCTGAAGATCATGTGACACTGAAGACTGGAGGAATGATGCTGAAAATACAGCGGAGCATCACAGAAATACATTACACTTTAACACAGATTCACACAGAAAACAGCTATTATAAATTGTAAAACTATTTTACAATTTTTACATTGTTCTTGATCAAATAAATGCAGCCTTGGTGAGCAGAAGAGACTTTAAACATGTTATATGCGTAGCATCTGAATTGGGTTTGAACAGAGAATATGAATCTGTGAGTGTTGAGTGTGAAGGTTGGTTTGCTCTCTGGATACTGACACCTTCCTCCTGCCTCGGAGCATCACGGATCGGTTTCAAAGATTGGCTGGGCTCTTTAGCAGATCAGATGTGTTTAATCCAGTGAAAGAGCGCATCTAAAACTTCCTGTAGGGTTAGTGTGGGCCACCCTGAAGGAAGAGCTTCTCCCGCCCCTTAATTCCCACACTCTGCATCTCTATCCCTCATTATCCCGCTCTCTATCCTCTGTTATCAGTCTTTCATCCTCAGGGTCCTCTCTCGTTAGCATACCAAAACTGCCCTTCATTTCCACTTGCTTAAAGTGCCATCAATGCTAATTGCACTCAGGCGTTCTGCAAAGGCCCCTCGTGGCTCTCGTTTGACCACTCGGTAGGAGGCCTGTGTGTTAGCCGGATGTGGGTTAACTAGTCCCCCTCCCCTCTTTAACCCCCACTAACTGGCCCGTTCGACCCTTGACCCGGTCGTCATGGCAATGGTCAGTTGGGAGCAGATGCAGCCGATGCTGATGGTGTTTGATTAGCTGATTCCACTAAATGAGCTGTGATGAGATGCTTTCATGACCAATTGAGCGGACCCTGTGTGTGTGTGTGTGTGTGTCTCTGTGTGTGTGTGTGTGTGTGTGTGTGTGTGTGTGTGTGTCTGTGTGTGTGTGTGTGTTTGTGTGTGTGTGTGTGTGTGTGTGTGTGTGTCTGTGTGTGTGTGTGTGTGTGTGTCTCTCTGTCTGTGTGTGTGTGTGTGTGTGTGTGTGAGTGAGTGTGTGTGTGTGTGTGTGTGTCTCTGTGTGTGTGTGTGTGTTTGTGAAAATATAAAAAAATATTAAAAAAAAAAAAAAACTATATCAAATATATAAAGCTATAAATAACCTACTGTAATACAAAATCATCTCATAATTTGAAAAAAGAAAGTTTTTATCAATTATTTAAATTCTATTATTTAAGACAAAGTTCAACTTGCATATCAAAATGTGTTCAGTTTTCATGAAAATAGGTGATGTCTGCTGCTGGTTTTAGTTTTTGTGATGATAGGACACAACAGACTCATAAATGCACACAGTTCATTCACGTCTGATTCTGATCCCACAGTGTCACGTGAAGGAAGTCCATCATTAACATCATAGTGCTGTTATCTGGACGCCCCGATCTGATGTCCTTTGTGTCTGTATCGTGTACCATCTGCTCCTCAGAAATATAAATCAGATCCTCCGCTGATTGCTCCTGTGCTCTGCCTGTTTTACACTGCAGAGATGAAATGTGTTTATCATTCAGTGATTATAGAGCACAGCACTGACCAATCACAACCAGTTCCTCCAGATCAGTGTCCCTGCAGCACAGAAGCAGTCATCAGTATCACAGGTGTATTTGTAGAAATACACAACAATACATTGTATGAGTCGCAATTATTAACTTCATGTTCCATGTGGATATTTAGTAAATTTCCTACTGCAAATATATCAAAACCTAATGTTTGACTAGTAATATGCATTGCTAAGAACTTCATTTGAATAACTTTAAAGATGATTTTCTCAATATTTAGATTTTTTTGCTCCCTCAGATTCCAGATTTACAAATAGTTGTATCTCAGACAAATATTGTAGGATCCTAACAAACCACACATCAGTGGAGAGATGATTTCTTCAGCTTCAGGTGTGTGTTTGTGCAGTTATCCGTACAGTGAAGACTCCAGTCAGGGGAAGCAGTACATGAACACTCGATGTCCCGCCTGGTGTGACCGGATCCTCATGTCCTCCTCGGCCAGAGACCTGCTCGTCAAGGTGAGATGGTTAAACCACAAACGCTTCATTGTTTCAGATTGTGAATGATGTTAATCTGATGCAAAAGGTGCCATGCAGTGAATGAACAAAACAAAACTCTGAAATTGGTTTCATAATTAATTCACAAAAGCGCTGTAGAAATAAATGCTGCTTTCAGAACCACATCTGATGGATTGCATTGATATGTAATACTGCAATCCACATTTCCCATTATTTTAAAGCTTCTTTCATATGCAAATATATTAGCCAATCACAGCAGGGGCGCTCATGAGTCTTAAAGGAGACACGCCCCTTTAATGAACTGTTTTATTTTTAAATTATGACAGTTTGTGATGTCAAAATCTTAATTGTAATTATAAGTAAACATTTAAAAAAAATCGATGCATCAATGCATATGATGCCTTTAATCTGAACGTCTGTTTTACATCGGATCTCTGCTGCTTCTCTTCTTGATCAAACTAAATGTTTCTGATCTTACTCTCCTTTTCTTTAGAGATTTATTTTTAGGTTTCAGGAGTGCTTTGGGCCTTTGTCTTTTGATTCATTTAAAAATGAAACATAACATCATGAATCATATATATATATAAATGGACAGAAAGAAAGAAAACGTCAGTGTAATGTTGATTTTTCTTTCTTTTTTTTACTGGGTTTCTGTGGAAATGTTTTATTTCGCTCTTCCACAAATTAAGGCCTTAAAAATATCTTAATTTACAGCAGAAAGCATTAAATGTTGCATGGATATCTTCATCAGTATTTTTGTTTCATTTTCCTTTAAATCTTTAAATCAAGATGCATTTACTGCAGATACAGATGAAGGAACAAAGTCTCATTGTTTTCTGAAAAAATTACAAAATGAAGTGAGTTTATGATTAAAATCAGTAAAATATCTGCCAGTGGGAAATTAAAGTTGTTTCCCTTTGGATTAAGCTGATTTTACTGACTCTACTTGCAGGTATTTTTTTAATCATAGACTCACGTAAATGCATCTAATCTATGTTTCTTAATATAAGAATCTTTCACAGGAAAATAACAGAAGAATCTTAAGGAAAAAAATCTTTTCTTTGTATTTTGATCTTGTTTTCTAGTATAAATAATATATATATATATATATATATATATATATATATATATATATATATATTGTTTTTTTTACTTAATTTACTTTACAAGAAAAATGACTTTCTGAAAAAACTAAAACTAATAAAAAACTAATTTTGTTTGTCTTTGCTAAAACAAGCAAAAATATCTGCCAATGTGAAAAGAAAATAATCTTGTTCATTCTCCATTGTCAGATATTTTAACTTGTCTCAAAACAAAAGACAATTTTTATCTATATATTTATTTTTATTTTTAAGAAAACAAGACATAATAACTCCTCTTACTTGTCGTGTAAAGGCGTCTCAATTCAAGAATGTTAAGATATTTACTAAGAAAGTAAATCAGTTTTTGCTCCGCGATCAGCAAGCTTTTCTGTAAAATGAATTATGAAGCACTGAAGCATTGCAAATACATTGAGATTCACAATTCATGAAGAGTGAACTAAGACTTGCGAACACCTTTTTAGGATCCACAGAAACCCATTTGATGATCAAATCAACACTGCACTGATGTTTTCAACATTTGGAGAGAGGCTTGCACAGTTCCTTAAGTTGAGTCCAGCACTAGTTAGTGTTTGAGCACTAGTAGTCGTGCTGGTGAGGGCAGTGGTTAATGGAGATGTGCTTTCGGTGTGTTTTCTGTGAGAAGGCAGATTGTTTAGACACGGCTGGTACACAGCCTCATCTATCATGCAGCGCTCTGTTAGCTCCACGTCGTGTTATTTTCTGCTCGCCGAGCCCTAACACACCAAAGGTCCACCGCGCCGTAATGAAGAGCCAGTCAAGCGCGGCCCCGGCCCCGCCGTCATTTGTTTATCTGTCTAAAGATTACGCAGGCCGAAAATCCACAATTTTATGCTGCCTTTGTAAATGATCCAGCCCGTGTTTGATGAATGCATCTGTGTGTTCACTCACATTACAGAAACATCTCCAGCATCACAAGCTTTTACACACGAGCAGAGAAGACATTCGTTAAAGAAAGAGTCACATCAATACAAGTTCAGATCATTATCATATTAAAAACGTAAAGGTTGTAGCAAATGACTTTTAGAAACCAAAAATAAAAATACTATTTTTAAATAGAGTATTTTTAAAAAGTACAAGTAGTAGTGAGCGAATACATAGGATCAAATAAATAATTTTAACAGACAGTGTAAATAAATAAATAGGATAACATTGACAAGCAGAGGAAAACAGACTTTCTTTATCAACTTTATCAACAGAAACAATGAATTAACATCTTAAAAAACATTTAATAAACACAAGTTTAACAAACTGATATTAAATTGTACAGATGTCTTCAGGGTAACATTGAAGAGCATCTGCATGAAACTTTACAATTAACAAACAAGGCTTAAAATTAGAAAGATTTTATATATAAATATATTTTATATTTTATGTATAAAAGTAAATGTACATTAATATTAAACTAACAATTAATACAAAAAATTTATTTACTTAATTAAAAAAAATTAAGTGGTGATTTATTAATTAGCTAATTAATAAAATAGAAAACATTTAGTTAATCGGGGAAAGCATACAACACTTCATCAGTAGAATCACCAAACAATTACATATATTCTTTTTTAAGAATCTGTGATGTTTTAATGACTAATTTAAGAAAAAGATTTGAGAAGTGAGTTTGCCTCAATCAAAAGATGAGACACAAAGAAAATAAACATATATTCTTTAGACCAACAGGAGCTTTCACTGTAGTGACAAATACTATATTTTAGATTTCATTTCATAAATATTAAAAGTAAAGATCTCCATGTTTAGAGACCGGTATATGTTGTTATTTTCTGGTTAGTATTTGAGGCAACAGCCAAGTCTTCAAATGCAGTTTCCTTGAGTTTGTCGTCTTCATTCGTGTGTGTGTGTGTGTGTGTGTGTGTGTGTGTGTGCTTGCTAAAGAGCACTGTATCATTTCTGTCTCGCTCGATTCAGAGCATTATTTTCAATTTAGATAAATATGATTAATGCTTTCGCTGCATTTCAGATATGAAAAAGCTCCTGAACTTTGATTTATTGGCACTTAAATGTAACCGTATAAAAGCTCTTCTTAGTATTTTAGCGTCATGCATGCATTTGCTCTGTGTCTGTAATCATATTTTGTGTTTTGCAGCCAGAGAATGAGGAGAAATCAATAACATACGACAACATCGGCCCCAGCGTGTGTATGGGGGACCACAAGGTACAACTAACTCACTAACTAACCTCTCCAACTAGTGTGTGTGTGTGTGTGTGTGTGTGTGTGTCAGATATACTTGGGTGAGAAATAGTCTTTGGAAGTGAGTTAAATCTGATTAAACCTAAAGATTATTCAAAAGTAAAAAATGAATAAAATAAAAATACTGTTCTTTTAAAGGTGTGTGTGTGTGTGTGTGTGTGCGCGTCTCTGGTCTTCTTTAAATGTTTCTCCTGAAAGAAGGTAAAATAGCTAATAGATTTGAATCAAAGCAAACATTCAAGAAAAATCATTCTAAAAAACTACTCTTTAAAAAAATAAAGTAAGCTCCACTAAGCTTTTTTTCTTAGTGCAGCTAGATATTATTTTCTGAATGAATGTGTTCAGGTTTTACTAAAGTTTAGAATAAACACCGCTCTTCTGTTCCTGTGATTGTGCAGCACACATGACACACTCCAGACCAATCACAGATCAGTATGCAAATACATTCAAGAAACATCACCAATCAGAATTCAGTATGCAAATGAGGCCACTGCTGTTAGTTGAATGCTGAAGGTTCTAACAGTAAGGAGAGTTTCAACAGCGCTCTTGTTTGATGATTACAGTAATGTTCTCTCAAAATGTTTTAATGTTTTCTTCTGTTTGATGTTACGGTTCTGAATAAGACATTCTAAATAATCTTAGGTTTTCAAAAATTGACATTTAAAAAAAAATGTTTTAATTTTTTTCTTTTTTCTTTTAAACCATATTATTGGAGTTTTAACATCTTGTGGTTAAAGCTGAATTATAAAGAATAAAATGGAATATTTTAGGAACAGATGTCTTCAGTTTTATTTTATTTCATTTACTCTGATATACATCCCAAAATCTTTGTTTTTATATTCTCATAGTGAGATAAACTTGTGTGTGTGTGTGTGCGTGCGTGTGTGTGTGCATGCGTGTGTGTGTGTGTGCGTGTGTGTGTGTGTGTGTCTGTTTGTGTGTGTGCGTGTGTGTGTGTGTGCGTGTGTGTGCGTGTGTGTGTGTGTCTGTTTGTGTGTGTGCTTGTGTGTGTGTTTGAACCAGACAGACACACACTCGTCAAAATCACATTCAGATGTTCTAGAAATGTCGGTGAATTTTGCACCCATGGAAGAAGACTTCAGACAGAAGTGTGTGTGTGTGTGTGTGTGTGTGTGTGTGTGTGTGTGTGTGTGTGTGTGTGTGTGTGTGTGTGTGTGTGTGTGTGTGTGAATGAACTATTAAATGAATGTGTATGATCAGAACGGCTCATCCTGGATAAAGTGTGAGCTAGAGTTTGTGTGTTTTTCTCCACAGCCGGTCTACTTATACTTTCGGTTAAACACCGGAGCAGGTAAACCTCACGCAAACAAGCACAAGTGTTGTGTCCTGCAGTGATCTGGTGAATATTTCCTTTTACTATTCATTTATTCCTATTATCCATATGACTTCATAACAGCCATGTCTGATTCTCATGATCTCTCTCTCTGTGTGTGTGTGTGTGTGGAGCAGGAAAATGTTGCCACAGGTTGGAGAAGATTTCATGAAAAGCGTCGCTGTGAGAAGCTGGATGGACACACACACACACACACACACACATGCACAAACAGAGGACCCTGTAAAGACTTTTCAGCAGGACTGACCAGTCGCATTTGTCCAATGCATGCAATCACGTCTATAGAAACGGCACGCTGCGTTTATGAATGCTTCAGGAGTCGAGATCATGTTCACACACACGCTGCATTTCCACTAAATCAGATGTTTCTCGTTTCTCAAACTCTAATAGAACATCAGAAACACTACAGATCTTAAAAAGCGTCCTTGCAGATTTTAGATATGCCTCATAATATAACCAGCTACTTCCATACAGTAAGATGTTTTAAAAAGTGCAATGCAAGAACTCTTGTTGTATTTCTCTAAGGCTAGGTTTATTTCTACATGCTGATTTCTAGGTCTGTTTGGAGATTTCTACACGTTCTCTCTGTTAGAATGCATAGGTGTATTCTGTTCAAGCATTTGGATGATTTTCTTTCTCTTTTGACTCGTTTATCTTGGTTTTTTCTTGATTTGCTGTGCCACACACAACCGCCGACTCTCATTTCATATACTGTACTTTTTAAAGAGATAATTTATAATAATTCGTACCAAAACTATAATATGCTGACATATTGATAGGAACGGCTGCTGTGGGTGTAAAGTTAAAATGTTTGAATAGTTATAGAAACGACGTAATCCACATCATGATAAGTAGAAAATGCCATTTCAGCCTTTATGATTTATATATATATATATATATATATATATAGCCAATTAATTTTTTTTCTTTTAAGCAGTGCCATAAACCATGCAAGTATATAAGATTGTTTCAATAGCAGTTTTTCTCGGTTCTTACAGTGCTGTTCTTATAATAACTTATTTCTGTGTAATGCTGTTATGGTTGAATGTGATGTTTTAAATAGGCCTGGGTATCTTAAATAGCGGAGTTCTTTTATCTCTTAGTTTTTATGTATGATTTCTTGTTATTATATTATTGTGTCATGGTGCCAACTGTTGAACTCGAGTTGAGTTCTGATGGCATTGTGCAGAAACACTCGAATCATAAGAACCAGGAGAAACCTTAGAGATGCACTTTACTTGACAGTGTCTGTCTCATAGTGTGTAACGACAGTGTGTCACACATGAAGATCAGGACTGATGTACAACACAGGGAACACTGTCAAGTAAAGCGTGCTTTGATTTCTCATGCATGTTCTCAGCATCAGCGCCGTTTGCTAAAACTGACTGAATTTATTACACTACAGAGTCAACGCTCCTTCAGATTGATCCTTCATTTCTGAGTCGGTGGGAATGATTTTGTGTCGCTTTGACAGTGATTTGGTTAGAAGAACTGCTTGTTAACTGTTTTTCCCAGCAGGTCGGGTGATAGGATTCACTCTTTAAGCAGATAGCGATTAGAGCTCATGGATGGCAAGACTTCTCTCTAAAAGCAATAAAACCATTAGAACTCAGAGAATGAATGAATGAATGAATGAATCAGTGCCTCTTTGTCATCAGTCGAGCACATCAGTATCACCATGAGATCGACTAAACAAGCCTCGGGAATTAACATGCATTTACCATCAGTGGAAGAAAAAAAATTATTATATATATATAATGACTGAATATCTAAATAAGTAAGTGGAAATACATATAATTGACAACTGGAAACAATATAAAATTCGAGAATATTAATTTCTTTTACATGCAATTCTATTTTATATACACTGCATTTCTGTAACAACAGAAGTTAATTACTCGTTCGCAAGTTAATATAGCAACACAATGCACGCGATTCGTTGCGATTAATATCGAAATCATAGTCTACTGTCGTATCTTACAATTATTTAAGGATAAATCTACGTATCACAAAAAAAAAAAAAAAAGTTTTTTCCAACATGTTTAATTTTAATAGTTAACGGGCTCACTCACGAGACATTTCTGTCCCGATGCAAATGTATTTAAAATCATTAAATTCGCACAGATTTAAAATAATAATTATAAAATGCTCGCTTGGACTGAAAAATAGAAATATAAGCTGATCTATAAATGCATGGTTAAACTAAAGAGCTATTACTGATCGTCTTCATCAGTCGAGTCATGCTCCTAAAATAAAACCTCCAAACAGAGACTCACTATTCCTCTTAATACAAACTGGTTTTCACTCATTAAACGCGTGCTAGTCTTTAAATGAACGTTTGTAATGTTAAATTAATAGAGGAAATCGAGTAAGAATTGTATGCACGGATATAATGTGCAATTGCTATCAAATAACAGCACAAATCAAAAAATATGTTAATGTATGAAATTAATAAACGACCAGGACATTTCTGAAACATTGGCTTGTTAAATAATTTATTGATGATACAAAGTTTTTTCTTCAATAGTATTCTCTCCGTCGATATTTATGTCCGTGCTTGTGAATTTCCCGTGTTGTGAAGTAAACATAAACTCCAGGAAATTATTAAAACCAATTCTATTCACATCATTTACATCGCTGGCACTTCTCTATCTGCTTCCAGAATTACAAGTGACACATTCAGGAGGTTATTCTTCTGCGGTCGAAGACTAAAAATTATCGTGATGATGATGATGATGATGAAAGGGAAGTTGGCACGTCTCCGTGATGCTTTAATAACATAATTTACTCAGTAAAAAATATATATATACACACTTCACGTCCACTTCTAACTGTACAACCGCGTTCAGAGCGAAGCGTGAACTGTGTTTATACCCTGCTTGATTCTGCCTCGGTTCTGCAGAAGACTCTGAAGCAGATGACGAAGATGATGATGATGAAGAGTCTTTAGCTCGGTTTCATCACAAAGTGTCCGAGCTGTTGCTGCAGGGGCTGATGAGGGACAGGTTACTCGTCTTGTGCTTCTTCAACAGTCTCGTGATTTTCTCCTCGTCGGAGTTCGGGTCCAGAGGTTTGTTATATTCATCATCCTCCTCGTTCTCTGAGCTCTCCTTCATCTTCTCTGTCTCGGAGTCGTGCTTCTTCTTCGCTGTGGCCATCTCTGCCGCGTGTCTCTTGCGCCATTTGGTTCTTCTGTTCTGAAACCAAACCTGAGACAGAAAAAGCGCGTCAGAACACTCTCCATATACGAGATCAGTTAGGATATTATTATTTCTTTCAAAAAAATAAATAGTTGCATGCAAGTTCAACTAACTGGACCGAAATCATATAAATCAAGAAAAAGTGCTTTAACTCAATTACAAGCAATTGATTAAAATAATAAAAGAAAATGCATGCAGTGCGAAAGCGGTGTGCAATAAAGTGCAACAATAACAGCGTTTTTTTGTTTGTTAGACATATTATGTATACCCCCCCCCCCCCCCCAAAAAAAAAAAATCATTGCAAGATTAGAAATTAATGCTCCAACAGTTTTGCTCGTTTGCAATCTCATATCACGAACAACGACTTTCGCAGATAGGATAAACTCATTCTAACCGTTTTTGCATTGGAAAAAGAAAAAAGAAAGTCTAGAATGAAATGAAGTGAATATAAAGCCTTCTCTGTTTACCTTGACTTGGCTCTCGGTCATTCCCAGAGAATACGCGAGGCGAGCTCGCTCCGGTCCGGCCAGATACTTGGTCTGCTCGAAGGTTTTCTCCAGGGCGAAGATCTGCTGGCCCGAAAAAGTTGGTCTGGAGTGTTTCTTCTTTCCATCATTGTCCAGCATCATATTTGCCTGTGCTGGAGAAAGAAAGAGAGAAATAACACACGGTTAGACAAATAAAACTGAAACCGTGACATTTATCAATTTAGCATTAATGACATTAATTCATTCAAACGCTTTACAATTGATCATAAAGAGACAAACAGACACAAGAAGAGCTATTGGGTGAATACTGTTGACCCACAAGTGTCAAACACTAATATTTCAACAATCTGAGCGTGAAAACTAACATACAGTGAATATCCATGAAACCTTTCAAATAAGGTTCTTTATGCTCGCAACCGAGTCTTAAGATTTTTAAAATGCTCCTAAAAATGGTTCTTTCAATGAAAGGTTCTTTGGGGAACCAAAAATGGTTCTGTGGCATCACTGCAAAAACATCCTTTTAGAATCTTTATTTTGAAGAGTGTAAGATTCACATTCTATTTAGGAATAAAGAAAACACGCGACCCACGAGTGTCAAACGAGCGTTTTGTTTTTAAGTGCACTTCCATGATGTACTAAAGTGCTTAAAATCACTAAATAATGCATACTAAAATGATTTATTAGCACTTCTTAAAGATAAACTTGAGATCAACTAAAAGTGTGCTGTTTTGGGACACCATGAATATGAACTAAAATGCGCTTTTTTGCACAGTTTCTCAAAAAAGAAAAGAAAAAAGAATTTAGTTACCACTTGTAGTACAAGATGGGTTCAAGTGAACTACAAGTGATGACTTTTTCCCCCCAAATACAGAGATATTGTGTTAAAAGCGCATTTTAGTTCATATTCATGGTGTCCCAAAACAGCGCACTTTTAGTTGATCTCAAGTTTATCTTAAGAAGTACTAATAAATCATTTTTAGTAGCCTATGTAGAGTACAAAATTAGTGCGCGAACATAGAGTGCATTATGGAAGTGTAGGAAGCGACTTTTTAAAACATGAATAATATTCCAACAATCTGATCTGCGTTTCCTAAAATCATCTTTTTGCCTCCAGTGGAGCTCCGATCAATTTAGGCTTTCGATGCATTTGGAAACGCAGTCCTGAAAACCAACACGAGCCAGTTTAGAAAAAAACTCTCGAAAACTCACCCGGACAGGGAACCCTCGGGTCTCTCCAGGGTGAGCCCTGCATCATCCCGGGCCAAAATATGGGCGCCCTCCCGTGCAGCTCCGTCAGCGGTTTGGGGTACCGAGACACCGCCGCAGGGTTGAAGTACATCCCCGCTGAAGTGAGTCCATTGATCCGAGGGAAGCCCGAGAGCAGCTGTCCCGCAGAGGTGATGGGTCTCCCCAAAATATCGCTAATTCCATGCGGTGTTCCCAGCGGGATCTGAGAGCTCAGGTTGCTGAAGGAAGGAGCCTTGAAGCCCGCGGGGTTCTGCAGGGCGTACGGGAATAAAGACGTCTTCATCTCGGTCATGTTGTGCAGCGCAGCCAGAGGAGTGCTGCCCAGAACGAACGCACTCTGCCGGTTACCATCCATCTGCCCGACCGCTAACATCGGTGCGAGTGAACCGCGGGGCGAGAAAGTTCGTACAAGAAAGTTTAACGCCCACAACTTGACAACTCATCCACTAGAACCGTGACTTTCAACCGCAAGTCAAAGTGCGCGAACGCTTCCCGATGAATCCCAGAAACGCGACGCCGGTCCTCGGCAGATCTCACGCCCGCTTTGAGTGCTGCAGTCGCCCGCATCTGAAGCGCCGTTCTCCGCTCAATGGACCCCAGCGGCGATGACGCGCACATAACCTCCAAGCGCACATCTCTCATTGGAAGACGCTTCGTGACGCCGCGCTCTGATTGGAGGACGCGAGGCGGCGGATTTACATGAACAAAGCCGCACTCCATCAACCTCGTAATGTAGCGTCATTAACGACGCGTCGCGCTGTACAAACCATTGTTTCGCGTTGCGTTTGACACAATAGTAAGTACATTAACCTCCACACGACTAATAACGCTGTTTCCACGCTCATGTGTTCATTCATAAGTCGCTTACCATCCGCTTCATCGTGCAACTCTTTTAAAGAGCGGGAAACTCTCATAATCGCTCTGTTTCTGATTAAATTACACGACTCGCTTAATTAAAACTTGCGCTGCATGTAGACGCAAAAGGAGAAGAAACTCAGTGGAAGTGTTTAAGCCCACACTTATTTAAAAACAATTATTTACACACGCAATATGAATTATGTTTTATTTCGCAGGTTAGCTATTAGAATGACTTTATTATTATTATTATTATTATTATTGAAAATATCGCTCTCCGTTTTAGCGTACTCCTATAAAATATCGCAAAATTGAACACCTCGACATTTACAAACTTAATCGCCCTAATGCAACTTAAAGGATTGTTGCTAAAATAGCCAAATCATCTAAAATAGCTTAACTGACATCATCAAATATGAATCCAGTGGTTTGGGGGACAGTAATGCAATGTTTTACTCTGTATAATTAAATGCGACTTTAAGTCAGGCTTATTAAAGTCAGTCTTAATATCAAAGCCGCTGTTAATCTACAGTTATTAACTCTACATTCTCATGAACTCTGTTTAGACTGCATGTAATATGTATCTGTAATGTATGTTTCTGCTCAGAAGAATCAGAGATCATCTGTGTTTTATGGATGATGCTGGGTTTTAAAAAGCTTCGACATTATTTAGACGAAAAAAGAAATGTGAAGATGACTTTACACTTTTACCATTGTTTATTAATTTATAGGCCTCACATGATAAAACAGGTTAATTGTGGACTGAGTGTTTTGTGGTTATTATATACTATCTTTAAATGTAGAAACGAATGTATTGATGTTATTTTATAATATTGGCCGATCCTGTAATCCACCTAATTTTTCACTTGTGTGATTTTTATGACTGATTTCATCTTCTAATTCTAAAGTGAGTTGTAAATCAGCTGGACTCACTGTTCACGCGCATTAAATCACTAAAATCACCATCGCATTTAAAGCGATAAACTATTTACCTACCCGAGTTTAATCCACTGAATTATTTATTATTATCATTTATATTATTATTATTATTCAATGAGTTTGTGAAGAGGTGCATGTGAAAGCAACATGATATAACAACAAATATTTTACTGCATAATCTGTAATAGATATAAGAACCAGATGAAGTTGAAAAATAAACAATAAACCATAATATGAACGAAATCCTAAGTGGAAAATGGCTTGACTCGATACACTGTTGTTGTTGTTGTTGATGATGATGATGATAAAAATAATGATAATAATATAATAGTAATAGAGTTTCTGTTAGGCTTCTGTTGTATTTGACTGGTTGTCTTTCCGTTGTACATTGAAACATGAAGTAAATAAGCAGCAGTCGCACTGTTTGAATGTCGTTCTCGGACAGTATACCAGTTTTTTTTTTTTCCTAACTTTACAGCAGTCATAAAACCCTGTTTTCAAATCAATGCACATGTTAATTCATTAAAAAAGAAAACCGTGTAACCTTCATTGATTTAGTGCGAGACTCTGCGTTGATTTACAGAGAAACAGCGCCATCTGGCGGCCAGATCAAACTGAAGCACTGTAGCGTTATATCGTGTATATACAGCACAGATTTGTTTAACTATACTCTGATTATGCGCCCTTAAACGCTTCTTATACCTTACATTAATAAAGGATGCACTCTCTCTGACTGTCTTTTCTCTGTCTGAGCATCAGATGAAATTATAATTATTATTAATTATTATTACAGATCTAAACATCTTAATTTGGTGTTATTTATTAACAGTATTTATACATTTTTGTTGTTCACATATAATGAGATGAAATCCTTCTTAAACGCACAATATTCCTCTAAAATATCAATACAATATTATATACAGTATATTGCATTTCTTAATTTTAAATGTCTTAATTTTATTTGCTGCATTTGATGTGTATTCATGTTTTAGAATAAAATATTAAGTGGGCTAAATTAATTTTTTTTAATACATTTAAAAGATGTTATCAAATAAATTAAAATATGTTTCAAAATATATTAAAGTGAATATTTTTTTTTTTTACCAGTTTGATCCTTTTTTGTACATTTTGAAAATATTTTATTTTAAAGGATTTAAATGTATAGTTTGTCCTTTATATGTTTCAGTAAAAAAATAAAAAAACATTAACATATGTCACATTTGATGAAAAACTGTATTTGTTGTCTATAACACAGGTAAACATTTATCACATTAGCAAATAACTTACTTTACAAAGTAAATCAAATACATAAAAATAGACATTATTAAATCATCTAGTTTTGATCTGGAGCTGGCTTTTCCATCCACATTTTTTTATCCTAAATGTAGGCTATAGTAATATTTTACATTTAATTTCTTGCTCCTGAAATACATTTTGAAATGTACATTTTTCAGTTTATAACATACAGTTAAAACGAAATATTTTTTTCATTTCCAAAAACATATTTCATTGAGCTTCACTGTTTACAAAATATATTTAGCATATATTTGGCATTATGGTAATATATTTATATTTACATTTAATCATTTCACAGACACTTTTATCTGAAATATTTTATAAATATTTTTGATATTAAAAATAAATCTGTGGAAGTCTTGTTTTCTGAAAAACATCTAAATTAAGTGATTTTATGCTTGAAACACAAAACATTTTCTGTAGTGTAAAAATTTCAAGTAAGCATTAAGTAAAGACAAAAAGCAACATCTGAACTGTTGAAAAGCATATTTTATTGTCTACAGGAAGTACAATGTCATTCAAGCATCACTAAATTCTAAATAATTTTTGTTTGTTTATTTTTTAAATAGGATTAATGCCAAAAATGTGCAATGCAATGCCACTATTTAAACTCTATCAAGGATCCTGATTTGACCATCTCTGAGCTCAAACTATCTATCAACATCAGTTTAATGGGAAATTGAATTGTGACAATGCAAAAAGAAGAAAAAATACTTCCACAATATTACATTGAGTAGAAAAACATTTTCGACCAAGGTTCAACAATGTATAACTTCATTTAAAAAATGTTTGTGCAAGGGATATTTCACCCAAAACTGAAAAATGTACTCAATATTAATCTTCGTCTTTTAAAGACTACTTCTGTTCCTTCACCGAAAGTCCAGCTAACCAAAAGATTTCAGATTTTAATTGAGTGGATATGATTTGTTTAAATACATCTTAATGACCTTTTTAATATATTTTACATTTGTGTTTGCTGGACTGTCAACATAAGGACAGAAACCTGTCAGAGTTCGTTCAGAATGACTATATATAATATATATGATAATGCACAGTACACCAGTCAGTGGAGGATGAACAGCATCCAGAAATCTGATGGTCTTTACTGTCACCGTGTGGAGGGACGATGAAAAACACACACTGTACCTGCAAACCTTAGAGCACAGAACTCCCAGAATGCAACAGAGGAGGCCAAAACACGGTCCAATGCTGACCAATGAGACTCAGTCACCTGAGGGTTGCTAGGGAGATTCTATGCACCTGCTAACAAGAAGCATGTCTAATTACTTGAAATCAAGAAACTTACACTGTTTAAAAAGCAATTTATTAAAGGTTTCACAAAAACTGCATTTTAACGGCCCTGTGAAATACATGATTTTTTTTGTTCTTGAATTCAAAATATATATTTTTTAAAGCTGCAAAAACACTACTTATGAATCCTGCATGTTCTGCGTGTCACTGTGAATGAATGGCACAGACGCGCAGTATAAAAAAATTAAAGTTCAGTTTAACATTAAAGGAATATTTATCAGCATTCGTTTAGGAGAAAAATGTAAATACCAACACAGTATTTCTGAAAAAAAAAAAATATATATATATAATAAATTTTTATAGATGCCTGTGATCATTAATATTTAATGAAACAATTAAAATGCAATCCAGAAAATTAATGGAAAATCTTCAAATGGGCCTAGTTTTTATTGGTGCTCAATTATTAATAATGGTTCTTATTATTATCAATGAAAATAATTCCTTTTTTATTGAAATTGTAATACATTTTCCTTTGATAGTAATAATAATAAGATAAAATCTGATGAATAAAAAAGGCATAAAAAGGCATGAACACTTTAAAACTGTATTTGAAATTAAATCTTTCTGAATGTCTTTACTGACACTTTTAATCACAATTGTTATTTTTTTAATTCACTCTTTTAATATATATATATATTTATTTATATTTTAATGGTACTTTCGAATGGAATATGACAACTGTTGTAATGATGCTGAAAATTTATCTTTTAATCCCAATAAACTATATTACCGTTTTTATTGTCATTTTGATCAAATAAATGCAGCCTTGGTATGCACAAGAGATTTTTTTCAAAGTCATAAAAAAAAATGTAAGTGGTCACATACTTTTGACCATTTCTATGTTTTAAAGTGTTTTTCTCATGTGATGATGAGAATCTTAAATATTTGAGAAAATCGAAATAATTTAAATAAAATGTATGACTAAAAATCGATTTAACAAAGTACCAATACATGTTGAATGCTAATTAAAAATCAGCCCATGATTAGAAAAAAGCTTCTTTCTTTTTCTTTATAAACATATGAAAGGTTGGGAAAAATGCAATGATACTTTTAAATAGTCGAGAAAGGAGAAAGTGACTGTGTTAATGAGTGAGGATTTGAGTTATTAGTGCAACTGATTCATTCAGACACTGATTCATTAAAGAATCATCTATGAATCATCGATTCAAATTATTAATTCAAAAACACTGACTCATTCAGTTATGAAACACTGCCGTGTTGCTACTTTAAAATGTATTCTATTCAAAAATGTAAGTCACTTTATGTTAAGTCCTGGTTTATTGAATGAATCAAACTAATGTGAAATCTGCAATCATGCTGATATTCAGAAAACAGCACACTTAAGAGAGCCGTCTTAAACTTTGCAATGGCCGTGGGAATAAAACTGAATGATGTTCAATGCAATTTAAGGTCTTAATTTTCGCAAAATGACTTCTAACGCATTTTCATCGCTGTGAAACATTACATTTGTATGCTGAATATCGCAGAACACAGAAAGCATCACAGGGAAAAAATAATTACTAATCAAGTGTATGTTTGTTGTTTATTATTAATGATGCCGATAATAAATGTGTTATTGCTAACTTAATAATAAATAATACCATTATGAACAATTACATAATGTTTTTATATTAAAGTACATCTATATATGTATCTGTTTTCTCCTTTTTTAGTGCAGGAATAGCTTTCTTTGAATCATTTTTCTCTGTTTTTGAGTTTTTTG
>NC_081768.1:741534-791534 GCF_963082965.1 Carassius carassius
CTATCTTAATATATTTTAACATTTTGGCTCTTAACAAGCTTTTCTTTTGATATTTTATTTTTAAAGGCCATACATGGTTCAGTTCAAGAGACACTGGGATTTCAATTTGGCTCCATGAATAAAAAAAACACCTTACCCTCAAACGTTTGCATGCCTGTAACTCAAGAAGTATTAAAGATATCTTAACTCCCTTTCAGATTTTAGTTCTTAACAAACTAGTCTTTTGATATTTTAATTTGTAAGGCCCTAAATGGTTCAATTCCAGAGATAGTGGGATCTAAATATGGCTCCAGGAGTAAATAGTTAAATTGCACACAATCAGTAATAAAAAACTAAATTTGGTTCACTTTGCAGTCAGCTGATACTTTTTTTTTGTTTTCATTTAAAAATAACAATTCATGTTGAAAATAGAAATGTATATTGTTTCCCTTCATAAAAACAATTGCAGATAACATGCATGGAATGTGTGCTAAAATGATTTTTTTCCAAAACATCTGAACATGATTTTAGATTTTGGTTCTTGACAAACTCTTCTTGTGGTGTGTTAATTTTTAAGGCCTGATATGGTTCAGTCCAAAGAAAAGGGGATCTCAATGCAGCGTAAAATTTTCCCATTACTCATTTCACGAGTTCACCCTTACATCTAATCTGAAGGCGAATAGTAGGCATATTTTGGCGTGCTGTCCTGGGGGAGGGGTCCGGGCCCAGAGCATAGCCCAAACCCAAATAACTCCCCAAAAGAAGCTTAAAGGCATAGGACAGCAGCCAGAGAGCTAAATTTAGTTGTCCCCCAACCGGGAGAGCCCGTGCAGTGTTCGACAAGAGCGGCGGCTCGCAACATCTTACCGGCGAGCCCTCCATGCCGCTGATGAGAGGAGCACGATGCCGGATATCAAAAAATGAGGGACTCTTGCTGCCTCTGAAGGGAGCTGCGGCTCTGCTGCACTGGGAGGGAGATCCCCCGTCAACCGCCGAGCATGCATCATACTCAGAATGACAGACTGAAGAATGACCCTGCGACCGAAGGGAGCCGATGGGTCTGCTGCACCGGGAGGGGAGCCCCGTCTGATGCGGAGTAGGCAAGAAAACGCGACTGATGGAGGGACCGAAGCTGCGTCCGAAGGGAACTGCGGCTCTGCTGCACCAAAAGGGAGAGTCCCCATTGCGAATGTATACGAGGCGTGATTTGATGCATTGGATGGAGGGCTGTCACAACGACCGAAGGGGGCCTGTGGCTCTGCTGCACCGGGAGGGAGAACTCCATCCGCCGCTGAGCGCGCAGCGCAACTTAAAGACAGACGAAAGGCTCATGCTGCGACCGAAGGGAGCCACTGCCTTGCTGCATAGGAAGGGAGAGCCCTGTCCAATGCTGAATAGGCGAGGAGATTGTAACGATGGCTGGAGGGCCCTTACTTTGACCGAAGAAGCGATAACAGAGTGCACTGGGAAGGAGAGGTTAAGAGGTTAGTGATTAATCAAGTAAACAACATGATTTAAAACGCTGAATTATTATTATTTTTTTTATACTGATGAGGGCTACTTGGGATGCCTTTATTGTAGTGGAGTTGATCATACCTGATGTTAATTTTTTTATTTTTTTTTAATGTCTGATGAACAACAACCGAGGGCCTCTATCTGATTTTGTGAGAGGCCCATTTTGAGCTGCTGAAGTTGCTGCCCCGATGCGAAATGAGTGACTGGAAAATTTTCTGCGGGTAGGCCTGATTAAGCAAGGATCAGATAAGGTTTTTTTTTTTTTTTTTTAAACCAAAGTCGTTGATGAAGAGAGGGTCCAGCGCGAATTTAGATTGAGCGTTCCGGAGTTGGACATAAGAAAAGCGAGCCTGATGAGGTTGAATTGGAGAATGGACATTAAAAATGTTACATGTAGTGGCTTTTCCTTTCTTGGTCCACCTTTATTTAATGAAGTAAGCGATAGTTTTGCTATCAAGTATAGACGAATCAGAGATTGTGGGTTTTTTTTTTTGAGGCTCTTGCGGGAGTGAGAACTACTGCGGCAGTAGGGAAGGATGGAAAGGGCTCCTGAGGGGAGCAGACACTGCTGGGGCAGTGGGGAGATACAGAGAGGGCTCCTGCAGGGGCGGGCACTGCTGGGATGACTGGAGTGAGGATTGACCGTTATAGATAGATAGGCGGCTGCTGTAGCTGTGGGTCGTGGGAAGGGGCTGGGGTGTGTGATGTCTTGAAGAACCTGTGTAGCCTGCACTGCTAGCAGAGGCAACCTAATGCTAATGTCTACTACGTGAGTTGGAGGACACTGAAAAGAAAAAGGGGGTTAGGAGTAACAGGATGGAAACACTGGGATGTGCAGGCCAGTGTTGCAAGTAAAAGTAGCTTCGTGCTTGCTTCGGCTGCTGTAGTTGTTGGCTGCGGGAAAGTAGAAGGGTTAGTAACATTTGATGAGGCAAGCTAAAAATGTCTGGGCAGCCTACCAGATTAGCAATTGGTTACCTAATTTGACAATTGCTCAAACCTTGTTCCGCATTAATACGTTCCTGTTGGAAAAGCATATTTTCCTATCGTTTTAGCCTTGAGGCCTTTTTAAACGGCCTCCAGAGCAGATAAATTTGGGATGCTGTTTTCCCGTTGTAGTATGGACTGTGGAAACAGAGGCTTTTGAAAACGATGTAGCATGTTTAGTTTTGTAAAACATTGTACCAATAGACATGTCTATAGCAGTAATGTTAATTTCAGTAATGTGATATTCAAATTCAAGCGGTTTCTAGAGATATTTACTTTGCATGCTTTTCATATCACAGTCCATAAAAGACAACATAAATTTACTCACACTTACTGTCCTGCGGCAAAACAAGAGGGTAAAAAATTTGGAGTAATCATGCCAGTAAATGGTGAAATATGTCCCTAAATAAATTTATCCTGTCAGAATAATTGCATGAAACTCATGTCTGTATCATCCCAGTGAGGTTTAAACATGCACAGTAAGGTAAATGTAATGTCTTCAGACATTTCAGTGTGGATGACAACTCTGGAAAAATGCCTTTGCTTCATGGTTAAAAGTGGCATAACATGGCCAAAAGTGGCGTTCCCCAAAATGATTCAGTCAGTGACCATTTCTTCGTATTACACAAAATATGCCAGCAGGTGGCGAAATAGTGTAATATATGTTATGTCTTAAGTCAACAAACGTATTCACTTGCTACAAAAACTGATTTGGCTTTATTAAAATGTATGCTTAATCGCATTCAACATATAAAGTCTATTTAGATTTAATTGTTTGGTCAGACAGTTCATATATTGGCCTATATATTCACGTTCATAAATCGGGGATTAAATGTGGAATTATGTTTTGTATGCTAAATATGAAAACAAGCGTATGTGCACAGTACCTATAACTGCGCTTTGCATTTTGCAAGATTGACAAGCTAAATGGCCAACTGACCCAGTTTACTCTCATTCATTTTGTTTACGAACGAGATAAGATATGTACCATTTCATAGCATTCACGAATGTCATGTATCCGTTCATTCAACTCGACGTGTACCGGTTCAGTCCTTTCGTTCACCAATGGGAGCTCTAGATCTCGTTCAGACTCATATGAAACTCGCTCAGTGTGGATGACAACTCTGGAAAACTCTTCATTAATGAGAGTTAACTGAGAACGATTCGTTAACCTAAAGGATTCGTTCAAAAAGAACGATTCGTCACTACAATGCATGGTCTTCGCCGCTAGTGGAGGCAGCATCGAACTGCGCCACGGCCGAAAAAGCCGCGGTGAAAGGTTGAGCGGCGGCGGGAAGCGAGAGAAGCTTGCTGCGGTGAGAACTGGGGCATGGTCCAGGCTGGTTGAATGCCTGCTGCTGGTGCGATCCAGCATTCTAAGAGAACCCGGCTTTGGCGGGAAAATCGTGTTGTCGAGTGGGGCGAGCTCGGGGATTTGCACAGTCTTTTGGCCACAATGTGTGGCTTGGCGAGAAGAGCAGCTGACGCGATGACGCTTGTTGGTGTTCAGCGGCCTTGTTTGGTGGGGAACCGAATGCTGATAGAGCGAACCGAATGCTGACAAACCATCCATGCCGAAAACTGTCGTGGGAAAGGAGGTAGGAAGACTGGATATATATATATATATATATATATATATATATATATATATATATATATATATATATATATACGCTTGTGTGCTAGTTAAGATAATTAGCTAAACGAGATGCACCTGTGCCAAATTGGATGATTATCTGATCGTGCTCCTCCCGAACTTAGTTAATAAAACCACATGTTGAGTATTACCAATAACGAACGCCTTTTTTTTATTTAGAGACAAAACCAAAGCATTTTCTCTGCTCTGACTTGTGGATCCAGTGTATTTGTTGTAATAACTGTACACTCCCATAGATCAGACGGAACTGATAGCTTATGATTTAACATACTGCTTTCCATAGAGAGCGAGTAACTCTGGGGGAGCTTCACTTCATGCGGATTCAAAAGATTTACTGTTCATATTCTGTTCAGACCCCTGAGCTTTACTAAGCCCTCATGTACAGTACAATGTAAATAAATCTTGAGCTCCATCTTAATAGAATCAAATAATCTCCGCCCCATATGGAATGAGAAATGCTGTACAGTAGAGTTTGCAGACAGAGATTCAGTTCACCTTTAGTGAGCAGATCTTTGATCAACCTGACAGAGGAAAGACAAGGACACTTTCAAGGGCAGAGTCATGTCTTTGCCTTCAAAGCACATACATGCACATATTATATGCAGTAAGTACAGAAAAGCGTTGAGAAGAAAAACTGACCTTCCCTCAGGCCTCCTGGTTCTCATTTGTGCTGATCCGAGCATTTTTAGAGCTTTAACATTCTTTGCCGAATCACAAACATTTCTAGTAAAGAAACTATAGCTTTATATACACACTAAATAATGTATATGTGCACCAATGTGTGTCTCATCATCATTTACATTGTCATTGAAATGAAAAGCACAGCATGAACATTCTGCTAATCATCTCCTTTTGTATTACTGTAAAATACCGCAATAAAAATTGCGAAAATGAATGAGATTGGAGGAAAGAAACAACAAAGTGTCATACAATTCATAATATTGCCCTACCTAAAACAGCACCTGAGCCTCATAACGTATCTTTTTTTTTTTTGGACAAAAACCAGCGACATTTTTCACATCTATTATAGCCCACACTGGAGTGTTTGAACACATTTATTCATGCATCTGAAGCATCACAGAAAATGAAAGACGAGGCTTAATGCAACACGTGATGAACCTCAAACTGTGCTGTTTTGATATCACCTGCACATGTGCTGCTGACAAACACACATTATGTTCACTTTCTTGCCTTCAAAGCCCGGCAGCTATGTGCTGGTCTGTTTTGTTCATGCTGTCCACAAACATCTGTGTAGTCACTGTTTGCAGCTGCACAGGTGCTTTAAAGACTCCCGTTTTAGTCCACGGACAAGACAAGCTGCATTAATTGCATAATTTATCTGCTATTTTTTTATATTACAGAAATATAGTGACCAAAGACTCGTTGGTGGCATCCAAAATGACACACTTTCCTACTATATAGAAAGAAAAAGACAAAATGTGCATATAGTAGTAGTATTAATAGTATATATGTAGTTTAGGAAGCTGCCAGTCTAACTAAGATATATTGCGTTTTGTTTATGTTTGCTCTGTGTTATTATGGATTATAGACTCTATTTATTTGAGTTAAAATCATCTTAATGCTGGACGTGTTTCATCTTTTGTCTTCTCCAGATGTTCACTGATGGACTGGAGTGCTTGGGATTATTGTGATGTTTTTATCAGACTCTCATTCTGACGGCACCCATTCACTGCAGAGCATCCATTGATGAGACACTGATGCAATGCTACATTTCTACAAACCTGATGAAGACACACACTCACCCTGATCTCAGATGAACTGAGAGTGAACACATTTTCATTTTTGCTTGAACTGTTCCTTTAAGAGGTGAAAAGATGAAATAAATGGAGTTCGTTGCTGCAGGAATATTAACTGGATGTCTGCCACCATAAAGTAGTTGCAGAATGAAAGTTTATTTCTCAGGGGAGAAAAGATAACTTTTAATGTTAAAAAAAGAGAGAGTGTGCAGTTGACAGAAAACCTTTATTGCTTTTTCTTGATCGTTACACTTCTTGACATTTTTAATAAAGTCATAAATCAACTCTTATATATTGTATATTTTAAGAGTAGCCAGTATGTACAGTACAGTAAGTCCTCATTTAGATGTGTGTGTGTGTGTGTGACTGTGTGTGTGTGTGTGTGTGCGTGTGCGTGTGTGTGTGTGTGTGTGTGCGTGCGTGCGTGTGTGTGTGTGTGTCTGTGTCTGAGTGCTGGGTTTGCAGTAGTTAACATTCAGCTCAATGTAATGAACTCTGCTCACCGCTGCCAGCATCTTAATGAATGTAATAGTTTAAGCTTAGTTTATTACAAGGACAATGCATATTAACATGACAAGTCAAAATATGCCAGAGTTAGCCAAGAGGCTAGTTTTCATCTGCAGTCCTAGGCCAGATGTACAACAGGCAACCTAAAAATACAATGCAAATACAACAATTTAATCAAAACATAACAAAATATAACATAATACAACAAACCCTACAATTTCCAAAGGCAACAGAAAAAAAAAAAAATTGGGATGTCATTCCATTCTTTCGAGGCTTTAATCGAGAAGGCAGACTGACTAAAAGCTGTTTTCCTGAAATTAATAACACAGTCCCTTCTAAATGTTCCTCTAGTGAGACGACTGTTTTCTGATCTTAAACTCAGAAACTCACTAAGAGGAGGTGGGGCCAGGCCATTGAGAATTTTATAAGCTAAACAGCCATTTGAAAACTTAACCAAGTTTTCCCAACTCAACAGATTATATTTTAATAAAATCTTACAATGATGAAAGTGACGTGGTTTCTTATCAAAAAATTTTAACGTTTGTTTATATAAAGTCTGTATTGGGAGCAAGGCGGAGTGGTTGGCCTGAGACCAAGTAGTCAGACAATAATTCATATGCGAAAATATCATAGAGTGCATAAACATTTTGGCAGCTTGGGTAGACATTGAATTCCTGATATATCGAAAATTAGATAAATTAAATTTTATTCTCTTAACAGTATTTGAAATTTGAGAATTAAACTTAAGTTTGGAGTCAATGATAATACCAAGATATTTAAATTCTGAGACAATTTGAATTTTTTCACCAGTAATAAAAAAATCCGGATCAACTGCAGAGTTGGTGGTTTTACTAAAAAACATACCAACTGTTTTGGAAAGATTTAACTGCAGGCTACAGTGATTTAACCATTCACTAATTTTAACCATAGCCTTCGTAAGTTTGGCTGCCACTGCTGCTTTTGATGTTCCATGTATATATAAAACAGTGTCATCTGCATACATTTGAACTCTCACTTCTGGGCACGCACTTGGCAAGTCATTTATATACATGCAAAACAAAAGGGGGCCCAATATAGACCCTTGAGGCACTCCAGTGGACAACTGAAGAGGTTCAGAAAGATAGCTGCCAATACGTACAGTTTGTGATCGTTTAAAAAGATAAGATGCTACCCACTTTAGAGCATTATCTGAAAAATTAAAATGAGATAGACAGTAAAACTGTTTAGACAGTAAAATATTGTGATTAACAGTGTCAAAGGCTTTCCTAAGATCTAAAAAAAATAGCTCCAACAACCTTGTTCCTATCTAGCAATGATTTAATATTTTCGATAAAAAAACAGTTTGCTGTCTCAGTGGAGTGATTTGTCCTGAATCCAAATTGTAATGGATGAAGGGAGAAGACTGAGTTATTCAAGTGATTCCTATTCTGTTGAGACACCCATTTTTCTAAAACCTTGGATATTAATGGCAAAATGCTAATTGGTCTATAATTGGAAATTATTTGTCTGTCTCCTAAATTCTAAATAAAGGGGAAACAATAGATCATTTCCAAGCATTTGGGAATTCCCCCAGAGAAATCGATTGATTAATAATTTTTGTGATGGGATAAGCAAGGACGAACCTAATTCTTTCAACTTTGTATTATCCATACCAAAGACATCTTTCGCTTTAGAAGTATTAAGTGAACTGATTAAGGATTCTATGTTTCTTTCAGAAGCGCTGGAAAACACAAGGCTGTGCTCTGACGACAAGATAGGGCACTTACTAATATCTACGTGTGAGAAACCCTGTGCAATAGATGCAACAGAGTCTACAAAATAGTTGTTAAAAGCTGTAGCAACCACAGTTGGATCAGAAATACTTTTCCCATCCAACACAAGATCAACAGGTTTTCTGTCTTTATGTTCCTGCCCCAGCAATTTGTTTAACTGATCCCAAATCAATTTTGAATTGCCCCCTGCATTTTTTTTATAATGGTTAGAAAAAGTCAGCCCTTGACTTTCTTAACTGAGATGTAACTTTATTCCTCAACATTGCAAAACGGGGTTTATCAGTAATTAATTTTGAATTGTTAGCCTTTTTTTTGCAAGATCACGTTCTTTCATCATATTAAGAATGTCAGCATTAATCCATGGGAGACTATTCTTATAATTTCTGTTTCAAAATGTTTGGGTAAACTCCTTAATAAAATACTGTAGTCTACTTGTAAGCACTGTACTACCATCATGTACATTTTTCCCAGCTAGCAAATCACTCCAGTTAAACCTGTTTATTTTATCTAAAAACTGATCCCGTACTTTGTTGGGTATTCTATATACTTCTTTCTCCTTAACAGTTGAAACACAAAACCTTCTGCTAGTTAACTTTCATGTCACCAGAACTAAATTATGGTCCGATATAGTGATCATATTAAGGGATTTTGTAATTCTTTCTGGTTTATTGCAAAAGATTAAATCAGTATTATGAGTTTTTCTTGTAGCACCCTTGACTACCTGTGTTAAATCAAAATTATCACATATTTGTTTAAGATTTTTCCTGGCTACTCTGTCCTCCCAATTAACATTAAAATCCCCCATTATTAATACCTCTTTTTCAAAGTTGCATCTAAGAAGCATACTACGAAAATTTTCATAAAAATCTACCTTGGCAGAGGGAGGGCGATAAATTACAATCAAACTAAAAAACATTTGTGGCGATACTATAATTTTCAATCCAATACATTCCGAATCACTATTTGACAAGTTAATTTCCTCACATTGAATACTATTTTTTATATACAACAAAACACCACCACCTTCACTCTATCATTTCTATAAATTTGATAACCTGGTAAGGTGATGGCTGCATAAGGTGAATTCTCATGAAGCCAAGTTTCGGACAGACATAAGAAATCCAAATTAGAGTCCATTAACAAATGTTGTATTTGTTCATTTTTAGACACAAGACTACGTACATTCAGATGACCACCAAATAAGCCCCTTGGTTTTATGCTGGGGTCCCATAATAATTTAGAATTGTTCACAGTTCTGAAGACGTTCCATTTTCTATTTTTCACTACTGCTCGGTTTGTCGTCAACTTCCTGATTTGATTTGTAGAACTTCCGATCTTAGCTAAGCTACCCATACCAGCATTACCTTCAATAAAATGAGATTGAGACTGTAACAATTTTTGAATTGCCAAACAACATCTCCCTGGCTCCCCTCCAGCACACTCCGCGAACCCCCGCAGATCATACCATTCCTCCAACCGGTATGTCAGTCGGTTGCTCCAAAGCATAGCAATGTGATGATGAACATACCTGTAGGTTTCCAATGTTGCTCCTACCATAGATGGATGATACATGTGGCCCCGTCCGCGTTGGTGGGCTAACTGGACCAGGGCATTGATGAATGTCGCCAGATAATAATAGACAAATTGAGATAATGAAAGCGAGTCTTTGTTGTTGGTGTAGTACAGCTTTGTACATTCGTCCTCTTGTTTTACTGAAGAGATGTGGATGAATAAAGGTGATAGCTAAAGCATGTCTCCCGAAACCAAAGTGATTATTTACACGGCTCGCCATCAAATGAGTTGCACAGGATAATTTTAAATCCTCATAAGGAAAAAAACTATTATTAAAACTTTGTCCAGTAAAAATGGAGCTGAAATTACTTAAAATCAGCACATAAACAAGGAGTGCAACAGCTATCCCCGGCACACCCGCCGCCATCTTGAACCTATATCTTGAGCAAATTAATATTAAAACTTATAGCCAGAAACAGCTCCAGGGTCGAGCACCTCACAAACACTGAATCTATTTCCTATGCTTCAAAATATTCTAACTGACCCTCTGATGTCACATGGACTACTTTGATGATGTTTTTCTTACCTTTCTGGACATGGACAGTATACCGTACACACAGCTTCAATGGAGGGACTGAGAGCTCTCGGACTAAATCTAAAATATCTTAAACTGTGTTCTGAAGATGAACGGAGGTCTTACGGGTTTGGAACGACACGGGGGAGAGTTATTAATTACATAATTTAGATTTTTGGGTGAACTATCCCTTTAACTTGTTAAATAAATATAACTAATTTAATTTTTTTTAATCCTATATTTACTGGCATTGTCCGATTAAACATAATTTCGGAATGATCCCTACATCTAACATATTTCTGTCAAGCATATGTATTGTTTAAAATCTAAATTTGCAGTCTTTATAGAACCTATTTCCCTCCCAAGCATCCATTTATTAACTGTTTATTCCCATTAGATTCATTATCAGCTGGCAAATTTTCCTTGTCTCAGTTTGTAATTAGTGGCTTCAACATACATTAGCTGTTAAATGCTCATTAGCGTTGAGGTTATTGATTTGCTCGGTGAGAACGCAGGCTTGCTTTCCCCAGACGTGTGCTTGTGTGTTCACTGCAGAAAGCCAGATCCCATTCATCCCCATTTGAGCGGCTCTCGGTGCACACCATGGCTCATTTGCTCAGTGATAGAGATGAACTGGTTGGCACGGGTCCAGAGAGATGTGAGCAGAGGTATGTGTGTGAATGTGTGTGAACCTCTGGTCACTCGCAATCTCCTGAGTAATTAATTTCACTCATCGAGCAGAAAAGCCATGCAGCGAGATCACATTAATACGGCATCTTCTGCCTGCTGTCAGAATGAAGACACATTAGTCTGAGAGAACGGGAAAACAATGAACTCTTGGTCCAAAATATGTATTTGGAGAAATGTAGCATTGCATCAGTGTCTCATCAATGGATGCTCTGCAGTGAATGGGTGCCGTCAGAATGAGAACTGATAAAAACATCACAATAATCCACAGCACTCCAGTCCATCAGTTAACATCTGAAGAAGACAAAAGCTATATAAAACCTTTATTTAAGTTATTACTACTTAATCAAAACAACCCAACTGCAGTTTGATTGATACTACTTGGCACAAAACAAAAACAAAACAAAAAACATGATTTCGGAAAATAAATAAACATGGAGTTAACTGTTTTCGTTATGAACTCTTTAAAACTTCCACAAAACACCGTCTCTTTGTCAAGGGGTTTTAACAGCTCATGTTGACTCTTCTGTCTTTGTGTTCATTTCCCAGATATCACTGTATCGTGTAGAAGAATATTGTTCTCTTAATCTCTAGATTTTGAATTCGGCAATTACATTGCATCTCATTTCCTACAACAAAGCTCAAGCAGATGACACAGGCATCCATAGATAGAATAGTTCCAGAAACCTTCTTGTGTTTGGTTTGTTTCCCAGGGTCTGATGCAAAGCACCCATAAACAGCAGCGTCTGCTTCCTGCTTTCATGCTTTCATGCTCTTTATCTGGGAATAAAACAGCTGAAATGATTCATGATGACTTTTGTGGATGTAATGGTGAAGATTACACTAATATTTGGTGAATCTGTACTGCTACAGAAAACTAAATACATCTATTTACACTCCAGCTTGAGTATTGTGTGATTGAAAGATCCATAAAAATAATATAATGACAAATTAGTCTTGAGCTGCTGTCTTTGCATGAATAAATAAAGTTGTGTCCCTACAAAGAAAAACCCAAATCCGATTCCCTAGATCTTGTCCCAGACATAGATTAGACGTGGATATAGAGACTAGAGATGTAATAAATGTAATTCTGTTATTGCACAGGAGATATTTAAAGCCTCCAGATGTTCATCTCTGTTTCTCTCATGAGCTGATGCTCTAGAGTTTGAGTAACTAAAAGCATTCAACATCGTCAGTCAATTCAGTTCATAGAGATCTGCTGAATCAAGCTTTCGTTCTGAGTTCGTCTTGGGTTTTCTTCCAGTTTGTTTGTGTTAGATAAAGCAGATTATAACAGAAAAAGCTGTTATAGAGGTTTTAAATCAAATCAAAGTGGTGCCAAAGTTACTTTTTGTACTGATGAAGTTTATTGCATTTGTTTAATGACTTTTAATTTAATTACTAATGAGGAAAATCAAGTTTAGATTCATAAGTCTCATGAAAACTACATGAATGACAATTGTGGACAATATAACACTTTATACAGTACAGTTTGGTTAAAAGCAGCTTAACATTAATGAACAAGAAAGCAGCATGTATGGGCACTTCTCATAATCCAGTCTATTTTATTATTTTAATTAATAATTTTTAATTTACTAAAGTAAAATCTGGACAAAGTTTCACATTGACATCACGTTTACATAATCTTCCTTTTTTTATTGTGCTTTATCTTCAAGAAAGCAAAAAATATTTTATATAGCAAATCTCAACTGCCTTAATTAAAATAAATAAACATTAGTAAATAAATAAATACAAATGTAAAAAAAGTAGAGTCCAGCTCTTAAGGTGGTTATATAAGAATATCCAACATTATCCACATTCAAGTCAGGGTTTTTATAGTCAAAATAAACAAATAAATAAAATATTTATATTTATATTAAAAACACCTTAAACATTCCCTTAAAGGACTAAAATAACTCAAAGCACAAATAATTAAAAAACAATAGACAAATTTGAAAAAAATAAAATAAATAAAATCTACTGAAATTGTCAATTAAACACTAAAACACAAATTACTTCAACTTTAACTAAAAAATCCTGACATAATGCTCAGGTGAAGCAATATACAGTCATACCCAAAAATAATGTGGCCAATGTGTATTAGAGAAAAACATTTATTTCATAATGATACCCCCCCCCCCCCATTTTAAATTCTTATTATCCAATGGAAGGTTAGATTTTTGTGAATTTTTAAAATAAAAGATCAAAAGGATTAACAATGCAGATTCATTTTCACAGCCTTCTTTGATCATATTTACCAAGGGTGTCCATATTTTTGGGCATGACTGTATATCTGTACATATAGATATATTGCAAATTTCAGCTTCCTGATTGCTTATGTCATTGCAAAATGTAAACTATAAAAACAAATGGCATGCAGATATCAGGATATCATAAATATGAACATTTCTACAAAGCTGCTTTTGAAAGAATGTTGTAAAAATCTGACTTGGCTTCAAAAGTTAACTGTTTTTTAAATTGGTAAAGTTGTTTGTTTAAGGTTGTTAGTCTGTGTGTGTGAGTCTGTGTGTGTGTGTTACGTACTGTATGTGTCACTGAAACCTGACTCTATTCACATCTGTATAATGTGTAATGGTGAGATAATCATCTGTGCTTCACATGTTTGACCGAGCTCCTCCACACATCGTCTTCTTCTGAACATGCAAACACCACTGCTTTCATAAACCTAATTATCTGTCATAACTAATGAAGCAAGGACGCAGGTTTCCAAGGCAACCGCTGCATTAGAACATGTGAAAGATGCATCCGTGTTCAGCTCATTGTGACACTGTTGTCAAACGTGTGTTTGTCTCTCTTTAACTCAACAGTGCACATGTTTTCATGAACTATAGGGATGTCCATGTACACCAAGTCATATTTTTCACAAAGCGTTACAATAGACACCATGTGTTTTTCTTAGTTTTAAACAGTTTTTATTGTGTCTCTAATGATGTTTTCACCTGTGATGTGTTTGACTTGAACAACAACAGCACTGGATGAAAACTTCTGCAGCATGATATGAAAAAGCTTGTTTGATTCCTCAGCTAATTCAACATTTTGAGCAATGCCATTTATTTTTTTATCTTTAATAAACACATGTGCTGTGACATACTGTATCTAAGCTCAAACTCCTAAGAGTTTCCTTCAAATGTCTGTGTCTTTGTTTAGGTATCTAAATATATCTTAAATTGTCAGTAGTCCAACAGACTTTAATGAACTAAGTTAAGACTCTCTTCAGAAACAGACAAAGCAACTCCTCATATCTGATATTAAATCACAGGCGATTCATCGAGCGTTGTTCATACAGACCACAGGAAAAGAAGCTTTGGAGATCTTCACAACAAAGCCTGAGTCCTCCTCATAAAGTCTGAGAGCAGCAACGCATCAAACTCCTCCAGCCTTCATCCTTTGAAATGGAAATGGCTCTTTCCTGTTGTCTTTTATTTCATCTTCTGTTGGGGTTCCTGGTCTTCTGCATGTCCTGCATGCATCTCTTTGTCCTATCTTAACCATCACGTTCTGAAAGACACTTGTGATCTGAAGCATATCTGCTGTCATTTTCATGACAAACACGACCCATATCTTGAGCTGATGGACGCTGTGCTGTAAATCCTCCTGGAGAAATGTATATATATATATATATATCTCCAGTGCCTGATCAAATATCCAGCTGAACACAGATTCAGAGCAGAATACAGATTCCTGCTGTGTCTTTCTGCTTGTGCTGTCAAACTCTCAACAGTGAATGATTTATGAAAAGACAAAGGGTGAAGATTTCTAAGAAAGTTCACTTGCTGGAATACTGTTGCTTCTGAACTGTATCGTATCAGCAAAGAGTTTGCTGATGGAACTAGAATTATATTCTTTTTCACTGCAATAAATAAATAAATAAATAAATAAGTAAATAAATGTTGCATTCACAAAAATACTTAAGAGTGTTCTTAAGATTCTTAAGACAAATTTCAAAAATGTTTTCTTTTTTCTTTAAAATTTATAATAATACCTTCTTAAAGTAAGCATACTGTACATATCAGTTCATTTTTTTTTAAAATAACTATCATTTAAGACCCCCCACCCCCCCTCAAAAAAATATCAATTTTTTGATTAATATCAAAATATGAAATATTTCTTTGTAACTTCATTTTTTTTCTGACTAAGTTAAAGAATTAAACGTTAAGAATGTGTTTTGTATCCTCAAAAATATTTAAGAATGTTAAAACAAAGCTCAATTCAGATTCTCAAAAAGAATCTTCTTTAAAATATTTTTTTTTAAAATGTAACTTAACAAAAAAAAAATTACAAACAAAAAACAAAGTTAGGAATATGTTGCATTCACAAAAGTACTTAATGTTCTTATGATTTTTAAGACAAAACTTAATTCAGATTCTTCAAAATCATTGTGAATACATTTTCAAAGTTAGCGTCCGCTTCAATTTGTTTTAAATCCAAAAATGTAAGAGAAAAAACATATTGAAGCAAATATTTGAAAACGTTATATAGATGACAAGAATCACAAGGAACTTAATCACTCTGAGACTGGATTTATGAAAGAATTACATTCTTCTTAGCTGCAATCAGAACATATTCTTAGAGGGGTCATCGGATGCATATATATATATACGTATATAAAAATCATAGAATATAATTCACATAAATCCTTACCCCTTTCTAAAATTTGCAAACAAAACAGCTGTGGTCACCCCATGGAAGAGAGGGGCGGGGTCAACAGAGCTCATTAGCATTTAAAGAGACATGCAACAAAACGAGTTGCCATGATAATAGCTGTTTTTGGTAAAAAAAGGATTTAGTTTTACACTACCATTGAGAAATGTTAACCAAAGTATGTTATAGACTTTTCATTAAGACCTTAAAGAATCATATCAGAATGTGGAAAATGTGCATCCGATGACCCCTTTAAGATTTTTTTGAACAATTAATCTTAGGAACATTATTACGGATATCTTAAGAACTGTTTTAACATTTTTCTTGCAGACTTCCTTGAATCCGGAGTTTGGTTCTGAAGAAGCCAGAGTGAGTCTTTTGAGTGAATCATTTAAAAGATCCGGCTCATACGAATCATTTGTTAATTGATCTACTCACAGTTAATAATTCACAGCGTTCAGTCTTTTTCTCTCATCACATCCATGTAAGGACCAATCAAGAGATCTTAATCAAACTGACACTGCTAACAAAACGTGTTTAACAGCCTCATCTCACCATCTCTGACAGTCTTCTACACTTCTCTTTCTCAGTTCAATACAATCTCTCTATATGTTAATGAGTTGGATGATTTACACTTTTATATTAAGATACCTGAATAATGACAAATACAAAAAAAAAATATATATTTTTTTATTTTTTATAAAAAAAATCTTATTTTTGGTAATAAAAAAAAAAAAATTGCATTTATGTTTTTATCCTACAGCTTTATTTTGATGCAACCACTCAACATAAACCAAATGCATTTTAATTGCCATAATTGAATGAGTCTTTGGTGCATTTCAGAGATCAGTAGAGATATTTATTCTGCTGTGGGTTGGAAAGCTTGAAGGAAACCCGTCATAGTTTATAGTATCATGATCTCATATTTTTGCTGTTATGGGTCACTGGCTGTAATAACATCTATTACACGGCTTGAGGAGAGGAAGTCTATTTAATCACTGATTTACTCGTATCAGCACGGAGCCGGACAGAAGTCAGAAGTCACTTCAGCTGAGATAAGCTGTTTGAGAGAGCATCTCTGACTCTGAACTTCACATGAAGCTTGAGCTTCTCTCTCAGAAAGAGTTTGCATGTGTTATTCACATCATCCTACATATGTTTTCATCAGAAGCTGAAGCTCATGTATATGTATGGTTATGGTCAGAGACATATTGTATCAAGGCTTGAAGATTACATAATATTCCATGAACTATCCCCTCAGTCTAAATAATAAATAAATAAGATTTATGTATTTAGATTACACTCCTTGTAAACTATACATACACAGTTATTCAAGCCCCCAGAGACTGCAGTACTTTACAAATACAAGCTTTTGTGAAGATAATAAAGCCTTTGAAAACTGAAATAAAAGAAAAACGTCATACTGCATGCATAATTTAATCTCTTCCGTTTGTAAACCAGTGCTCTTTTATGAAATGACGACTTTTGCCCCTCGAAGGAATTAGATGATTTTGGGTTCAGTATTTGACACCGCTGTGACATTTGAAAGTAAGTTATCTTCATGTGTGAAACAAAGACTTGTATTCATGCTAATGTCTTCATGTTAGTTATTCTCATACCTATTTAAATCTCCCGACATGCTGATTACATGCAAATATCCTTATTAAAGCATTCTAACCTTTGTGATTGTGATGAAACAGACCTCAGCTGCTTTACCTTCTTCCTCAAAACCCATTGTCATGAGAGATTAGCCTTTAGAAAACGAATATGTCGTGGTCGGTGTTGGTTTTATATTGAGTTGTAATTCTCAGAAATGTGTAAGAAGCTGTTCTGAATTCACAGGGTCTTAAATCTTAAAAGTATATATATATATTTTTTAACAAAAACTAATACTGTACTTGCAGATAATATAATATTATAATAAAAGACCACGTAAGTGCATTTAAAGAGAGACACTTCACTTTCATGACTGTGTTTAAAACACTTAAGTACAGTTTTAAAACGTGCAATTTGTTTTGTAATAATGTCAGATTAAAAAATCTATTTTAAAGTACATTTTAAATCATTATCGTTTAATAATCTTTTGCCATGCTGTGAAGAAGTACACTTGCTTTGATACTAAATCAATTTAAAGCACATGTAAAGTACTTAAATAAGAATTTTTACTGTAGTGGCATTTAATATAAAATTTAAAGGTAATACATTTCAAATGGACTTTAATTTAAACTTAACTGCAAATATGTAACTACAGATATGTTTAAATGCATGACCTACATACATTTATTAGAAATTAACTTATAAATGCTTGTCAGGACTTTAAGCAGTACAAATTAACCATGTTTCAAACACAATATAATTATTAGATATAAAGATACTTAAGTCCTACTAAAAAGGAAGTTTAAATAACAACATTTAATATAAATGTAAACTATAATACATTTTAATTTAAAAAAGTGAAGTACATTCTTTACAAAACAAAAAATACCTTATTAAAATAACCATAATCAACTATTTTTAAGTGATTGCTGGAGTTTATTTTTTATATATATGTATATTAAAACGTGGTTCATACTGTTTTTTTTTTATTATTTTGCTTGAAATAACATAAATGTTAACTAAAATAAACTAAAATAAAATATAAGAAAAACCTGCTAGTTGCCAACACAACATTTCCCATTTAGTACTTAAACAGCAATTTTAACTAAAACTAAAGTGAAAACAGAAAATATAACAATAAAATCTAGAATATGAAGTAAATCTTATAGTATATTAATAGCTAAAATAACAGAAATGAGCAGTAAAGTGAAAGTGTAATGAGAAAAAAATGTTTATTAGCAGAAATATTATTGTGTGATGGCGCATAGGGCTGACAGAGATTCACATCAAATATTTCCTAAACATGGACGTCTGACCTTTTCACCCCATTTAGATCGGACGTTGTGAGAGACAGCATCTTCTCTGGCCTTTTCCCTGCTGACGCTCACTAAACACTCGTGAAATATCTCTTCTCCTGCTTCTCTGAATGTTGCCTGTGTTTCTCAGTAACTCCTGCAAACCCTCTTCCGATCCAGAGCGTTTTCTGAATGGGCTGTGAATCCAGTCACACAGGTCCGTGTTCAGGGGGAAGATCAGTGCCTTACACACACACACACACACACACACACACACACACACACACACACACACACACACACTGAGAGAATCACAGCACTGGAAAAAAAGCTACACTGTAGCAAAATTAAAAATAAATAAATAATAACACTTCAGAAAACCTTCCAAGTGCAAAATATTGTAATGTTTTTGGAAACTTTATTGCATGTTAGTTGCAATTAAATACAAATGTTTTTTTTCTTTTTATTATTTTTAGCCACAATTTTTGGCTTGCTATTTGCAGTTAAATAGTTTTGTTGTATTTATATATATTTTTATATAGTTTTTTTTAAATAATTTATTTTTTCTGTTTTAGTTGGCAGCTAGCTGAAAAAAAAGTTGCTATTTCGTGTGTATGTATATTTGTTGGTCTATGTGTGTGTGTAATCCTGCCGGGTTACAGTCTTGTTGTATTACTGTAGATATAATGTTTTAGTTTTTATTTGCTTTTGTTTTTTCATTTGCATCCTAATATTTGATATTGTATTTTCATTAATGGATATAATGATTGATATAAATTTAAAGGGAATGGCCTTCGTTTGTGGAGACCATGTTTAACACTCACAGCTGTGGATGTGAAGGGACTAGAAGTGATTCACTTATTCTCTACCATAGGAAAGGAAGAATTGTATAAACTTGTTAAATCATCTAAACCAACAACATGTTGTCATGGACAGAAGAGAGAGACAACAGGGTATGCAGGTAAGTAGATGTTTATTGGAATTATGGAGGCAGGAGATGGTATCACACAATCTTGCAGAGGAATAGTTGAGCTGAGTGGGGTGTTAAGAGGATGACTTGAGGATACTTGCTGTACAGACGAAGGGTGGACACAGGAGGAACTGACAGGACACGGATGACAGATGGTGGTAGGTAAGCAGGATGATCAGACGTTCAGGTATTCAGATGATTCCAAGAGTAGTATAGAGAGTAGAGTCGGTGATTTTCTGACGAGACCAGACAGAGAGTTTAAGGAAGTGTGGGCTTAAGAAGTGGCAGTGCTGAGTGGGTGCAGGTGTGGTGACTTCAGTAATCTGGTGATAATGAGCGGATGGGCGGAGTCGGGTGATTGGACTCTGATGGTGTGGCAGGTGTTACTGGTGACTCCGTGACACTACCCCCCCCCCCCCTCCACGGGCGGCTCCTGACGCCCGCGTTAACTGTCGACGGGGTCGGCCTCGACCTCTCTGCGCATGGCGGTTGGGATGGGAGTTGTGGAACTGGGTGAGGAGGGATGGGTCCAGGATGTCATCCCTAGGGACCCAACGGCGTTCTTCGGGACCATATCCCTCCCAGTCTACCAGATACTGCAGGAGGCGGCCCCGCCGGCGGGAATCTAGGATGTCCTGCACACGGTAAATTGACTCTTCCTCTGCGACTTCAGGAGGAGGAGTTACGTGAACACCATCAGGTCCTGTGGAAGGGGAAACAAGAGGGTCAGTGTAGGGCTTTAACAGTGATATAGTGAAGTGACATTCAGCCAAGTATGGTGACCCATACTCAGAATTTTTGCTCTGCATTTAACCCATCCGAAATGCACACACACAGAGCAGTGAACACACACACACACTGTGAGCGCACACCTGGAGCAGTGGGCAGCCATTTATGCTGCGGCGCCCGGGGAGCAGTTGGGGGTTCGATGCCTTGCTCAAGGGCACCTAAGTCGTGGTATTGAAGGTGGAGAAAGAACTGTACATGCACTCCCCCCACCCACAATTCCTGCCGGCCCGGGACTCGAACTCACAACCTTTCGATTGGGAGTCCGACTCTCTAACCATTAGGCCACGACTCCCCAAGAGACATCCTAGGGATGGAGATGACATGAAATGATGGTGCTCGTGAGGGAGACATGAAATGATGGTGCGATCTGGTAGTGTGAGGGAAGGTGAAGACTGTAGGTGACCTGGTTGACCTGCCTCTCGGTAGTGAAGGGACCTATATAGCGGGGACTCAGCTTTCGACAGGGCAGGTGAAGACGGATGTCTCTGGTGGAGAGCCAGACCTTTTGACCTGGTTGGTACTGGGGTGTATCTCCTCTCCTGGTGTCGGCCTGGCTCTGGTGTCTTCGCACTGCTCGCTAGAGATAGATGTGTGCTGAGTCCCATACCCTCTCACTCGCTTCGAACCAGGTGTTGACCGCTGGAACCTCTGACGGCTCTCCTGACCAGGGGAAGGGAGGAGGCTGGTACCCGAGTATGCACTGAAAGGCTGTTAAACCGGTGGTATCTTGGCGTAGTGAGTTCTGTGCATACTCGGCCCATGGGAGGAAGCGGTTCCAGCTGCCTTGGTTCTGGTGGCAGTAGGTTCGCAGGTATCACCCGATCTCCTGAATTTTGCGCTCAGTCTGGCCGTTGGGTTGAGGATGGTACCTGAAGATAGGCTGACTGAGACTCCGAGTAATCTGAAGAAAGCATGCCAGACTCGGGAGATGAATTGGGGACCTCTATCTGATACAATGTCTTCTGTTAGACCAAAGTGATTGAATACATGGTGGAATAGTAGGTTGGCAGTTTCAAAGGCAGTGGGAAGACCTTTTAATGGGATGAATTTGCATGCCTTGGAGAAGCGGTCGACCACGACTAGGATACAGGTGTGTGAATCTGAAGGTGGGAGATCGGTCATAAAGTCGAGCCCAGATGGGACAATGGACGATGTGGTATGGGCAGTGGCTTCAGCTTCCCTTCTGGGAGCCGTCATGGAGTATTGGAGATGGCACAGACTGAGCATCCACGAACACACTGGGAGACATCCTGCACGATGGTGGGCAACCAGAACCGGTTACAAAGGAGCGAGAGGGTTTGCCGGCTGCCTGGATGTCCAGAGCCCGTAGATTAGTGAACTGAGTCTATGAGGGACAGGCGTAGTGATGATGGAACATATATCCTTCCCTCAGGACCTCCAGGCGAAGCTGGCTCAGAAAGGGTGACTTCCCGGATACGATCCTCCATTGACCATTCGATGGGACTAACGATAATGGCTGGAGGGAGTATAGCTTCTGGAGGTGATACTTCGGGCTCAGGCGCATGTAGACGGGAGAGGGCATCTGCTTTAAGGTTCTTACCTCCAGGTCGATATGTAACTCGGAAGTTGAAACGGGTGAAGAAGAGGGCCCATCGGGCTTGGCGAGGATTTAGATGTTTGGCTTCTTGAAGATATTCGAGGTTACGGTGGTCCGTAATAACTTCGACTTGATGGTGTGCTCCCTCCAGCCAGTGTCTCCATTCTTCAAAAGCCATCTTGATAGCCAGAAGTTCCTGATTACCGATGTCGTAATTATGCTCTGCCGGGGACAGTTTCTTGGAATAGAAGGCACAAGGATGGAGTACTGGAGGCTTCCCCTGCTGCTGTGATAGAATAGCTCCCACCCTGGTCGATGAGGCGTCCACTTCGACCACGAAGGGGAGGTCCGGATTGGGATGAACCAGGATGGGAGCAGAACAGAAGGCGTTCTTCAGTTGTTGGAAGGCTTGAGTAGCAGCTGGGTTCCAGGACAGAGACTTGGGCCGGCCCTTGAGGAGAGAGGTGAGAGGTGAACTGATGATACTGTATTGATGAATAAAACGACGGTAGAAGTTTGCAAATCCTAAGAATCTCTGGAGGTCCTTGACGGTGGTGGGTTGTGACCAGTTCATGATGGTGTCCACCTTCCTCTGGTCCATTTGGATCCCTTGTGGGCTGATGACATAGCCGAGGAAGTGAACAGTGGTACGGTGGAACTCACACTTTTCCAACTGGAAAAGACTATTATTAATTCCTCATTGTCATTAGGATATGTCCCCAAAACCTTCAAAGTGGCTGTTATTAAGCCTCTCATCAAAAAACCACAACTTGACCCCAAAGAACTAGTTAATTATAGACCAGTCTCGAATCTCCATTTTCTGTCCAAGATACTAGAAAAGGTGGTATCCTCATAATTATATTCCTTCTTAGAGAAAAATGGTATCTGTGAGGATTTCCAGTCAGGATTTAGACCGTTTCATAGTACTGAGACTGCTCTCCTTAGAGTTACAAATGATCTGCTCTTATCATCTGATCGTGGTTGTATCTCTCTATTAGTGCTGTGACAACTCGTCTAATATCACAGACAAAAATTAAACACAAATAGAAAATAAGGGGGGAATCACATCCAAATATAATTGCCAACCACCAGCTCAAAATGAATATATATCAAAATAATATATCACAACACCAAACAGCAATAATACCTTACAATCACCCAAAACCTGGTCCAATGAGACCTTCAACATTAGTTAAATCCATACAAGGTAAACACATAACATGTGTGTAATGGAAATAATGAACCTGCAATCCAGCGATGATCAATCGCATTTTGTGTGACAACTCGTCTGCAATCCAGCGATGATCAATCCGCTTGTTAGTGCACAAAAGTTCAGTTCAAAATTAGATCAGTTGTGACCACAGTCTCATCACCGGAAAAAACTCACTCAGCCAAAACTTGTAGTCCTCCGGGCCAGGTTGGAAAAAAGTATATATAATCCAACAAAAAAAAAATCGAAGAAAATTTGATGCTGGGGTTAAGTCCGTATTGAACACAAGGATTCCGGCTAACACCAAACAACACAATTGAGGAAATATGGCCTACATTGAGTATTGCAAACACACTGTTCCTCAAATAATAGCCAAAAGAGGCAAAAACATTGAGCCTCAACTCAAAACCCCTGCTTAAGTAAAAAGAGTGAGCCCTCTCCAAATCAAGCCACCACATGGCCTTTTTTCAGCTTCTTCTTCTTCTTCTTTAGGGTTTATCGGCAGCTTGCATCCATTATTGTTGCACTACCGGCATCTTCCGGATTTATTTTCCTTTAATATCCATTTACATCATATTCTTCTCATCAGACCTGTTCTTGATAAATAAAATAAAATATTTCCTCTGGTTTGTTCATTTTCTTTTTTCAGCTAGATCACTCATTCTTCTTTATATGGGTATTCTCAACCCCTTACCTGAGGGCGTTGCCCCCTGGTGACCAGGAAGATAATTACAAAACAGCTACAGACAGCCAGTAATAGTGAACACACTCTGGAACTGTTACAGTGCTATTGGATCTTAGTGCTGCGTTTGACACTATTGACCACGACATTCTTTTGCATAGACTTGAACACTTTGTTGGCATTAATGGAAGTGCATTAGCATGGTTTAAATCGTACCTATATGACCACCATCAGTTCGTAGCAGTGAATGAAGATGTATCCTATCGATCACAAGTGCAGTATGTAGTACCTCAAGACTCAGTACTAGGGCCTTTACTCTTCACGCTTTATATGTTACCCTTGGGAGATATCATCAGGAAACATGGTGTTAGCTTTCACTGTTATGCTGATGATACTCAGCTCTATATTTCTTTGCGGACTGGTGAAACACACCAATTTGAAAAACTGGCAGAATGCATAGTCGATATAAAAAACTGGATGAAGAGTAATTTCTTACTGCTGAATTCTGAAAAAACAGAGGTGTTAATTATAGGACCTAAAAACTCTGCTTGTAATAACCTAGAACACTGTCTAAGACTTGATGGTTGCTCTGTCAATTCTCCGTCATCAGTTAGGAACCTAGGTGTGCTATTTGATCACAATCTTTCCTTAGAAAGCCACGTTTCTAGCATTTGTAAAACTGCATTTTTCCATCTCAAAAATATATCTAAATTACAGCCTATGTTCTCAATATCAAATGCAGAAATGTTAATCCATGCATTTACAACCTCAAGGTTAGATTATTGTAATGCTTTATTGGGTGGTTGTTCTGCACGCTTAGTAAACAAACTACAGCTAGTCCAAAATGCAGCAGCAAGAGTTCTTACTAGAACCAGGAAGTATGACCATATTAGCCCGGTCCTGTCAACACTGCACTGGCTCCCTATCAAGCATCGCATAGATTTTAAAATCTTGCCTATTACTTATAAAGCCCTGAATGGTTTAGCACCTCAGTATTTGAATGAGCTCCTTTTACATTATAATCCTCTATGTCCGCTACGTTCTCAAAACTCAGGCAATTTGATAATACCTAGAATATCAAAATCAACTGTGGGCGGCAGATCCTTTTCCTATTTGGCGCCCAAACTCTGGAATAACCTACCTAACATTGTTCGGGAGGCAGACACACTCTTGCAGTTTAAATCTAGATTAAAGACCCATCTCTTTAACCTGGCTTACACATAACATACTAATATGCTTTAAATATCCAAATCCGTTAAAGGATTTTTAGGCTGCATTAATTAGGTAAACCGGAACCGGAAACACTTCCCATAACACCCTATGTACTTGCTACATCATTAGAAGAATGGCATCTACGCTAATATTAGTCTGTTTCTCTCTTATTCCGAGGTCACCGTAGCCACCAGATCCAGTCTGTGTCCAGATCAGAGGGTCACTGCAGTCACCCGGATCCAGTACGTATCCAGACCTGATGGTGGATCAGCACCTAGAAAGGACCTCTACATCCCTGAAAGACAGCGGAGACCAGGACAACTAGAGCCCCAGATACAGATCCCCTGTAAAGACCTTGTCTCAGAGGAGCACCAGGACAAGACCACAGTAAACAGATGATTCTTCTGCACAATCTGACTTTGCTGCAGCCTGGAATTGAACTACTGGTTTCGTCTGGTCAGAGGAGAACTGGCCCCCCAACTGAGCCTGGTTTCTCCCAAGGTTTTTTTCTCCATTCTGTCACCGATGGAGTTTCGGTTCCTTGCCGCTGTCGCCTCTGGCTTGCTCAGTTGGGGACACTTCATCTACAGCGATATCGTTGACTTGATTGCAAATAAATGCACAGACACTATTTAACTGAACAGAGATGACATAACTGAATTCAATGATGAACTGCCTTTAACTATCATTTTGCATTATTGACACTGTTTTCCTAATGAATGTTGTTCCGTTGCTTTGACGCAATGTATTTTGTTTAAAGCGCTATATAAATAAAGGTGACTTGACTTGACTCGATGCACAAGGGGTTTTCCGTCTCAGATAGACCTAAAATGCAAACAGAGTTTTGAGTAAAGGGTGAAATCTTGAATCATTGTTCACTAAGTTGAAGGATTGTGTAATATAAGCTGCATCTCTCTCATTTGTCCTCTGTACAGAACTTACTGTACACTAAACTTCTAAAGGCTGGACTCTGAACATCTGCAAACGAGGTCCATCACAGGTAATAAATCTTCATCTGTGATGGCTGTCAGATCAAAGCAGAACCAGGGTCATCCTTCACACGTCCTCCGCTTCTGCGTCCAAACAACTTATGGAAAAAGTTAGGAAACATGTCGGATTGAATTAAAAGAGGATAAACCTTTATGCTGATCTGGAATCAGTTTTTCCAGCTTTACTGTACTTAACTATGAGGAGATCCTCAACAGTGTTTAAAACGTCTGTATTTAATGCATGTGTTACAGCGTCTTTTAGGTTTAATAATAGTTTGAGTTTATTCCATTTTCATTTTAGTTAAAGATTTAGTAATTTTGTTGTGTATTCTTTTAGAACATTATTAATTTAAATTGTAGTTATTTTAGTACATCAAGTTACACCAAATAAAAATGAGAACTAGCTGAAATACAATAAATTTTTATAATATAATATAAAAGAAAAGAAAAGACATACACACTGATAATGTGTACAGTAAAATATTTTTAGATATTGATTGAGGATCAAATCTCAGTTTTTGGCCAACAAAAATCAATTTCAGTTAACATTTAGGTAAGATTCTGTTACTGTTTTATTTTTAATGCTTTAGTTTTTGCTTTAAGTTACATTTTTGTTACAAGCTTTCTAATGTTTACATCGGCCAATAGATGTTTATATCAAATACAATATCTTTAGGTCAAAAACTTTGAGATTTTTATCCTCAAACAATATTTACAAATATTTTTGAACAGATTATCAGTATTAATGCTTCACAGATTATTTTATGACAATGATAAAACATGCAAATAACAGCTTTTTTATAAACATTACACACATGAAAATATATATTTTTAAAGGTTTGTGTGTGTGTTTTCCCATTTTTATTTATTTAGTTTCAGTAGTAATCAAATCAAATGTAATAAATCAAATTAAAGTGAATACAAAAGATAAATGTTTGCCTTGGCAAGTAGCTGAAATGAAACTTTGATTTTTGATTTTTTTGAGCTTAGTTTTAGCATTACTTGAATATGTTTTAGGTAATGTTTAGACTTAAAAAACATCCAAATCTTTAAATTGCCCAGTAGATATGTATTTATAAAATACAGTATCTGAGATTTTTGTGTATTAGGCAACCTTTTATTTCTTTCTTTAATTAATTATTATTATTTTTTTTAATTTTGCAGGACATGTTTTCTCTTTTATAACTGTTTTAAGTGTAAGCTCCCATTGTGACAACTTGCTAGATCACTGAAGTGTTTATTTGTTAGATTTTCTTATTTGTATCTATTCCGAAATTGATTCCCAGAAAAGTAGAAGTATTCACTAGAGTAAAAGTGCCAAAGGGTCTCCCGTACAACGCTGAATTTCTTGGTCCATTTCTATTTAAAACGTAGAAGCAATCCGTATAATTAAACCACAGAATACATTGTTGTCAGTAAAGTCGCATTATAATGCATAAGTCCATTAGCGGTTGTAGTTTTGAGTGCGATCAGCGCGTTATTGACCTGCGCTAGCGCGTGCTGCAGCTGGAGATTGTGATGAATCAAAGCGGCTCTCCAGAGTCTCCAGCATCGATCCTCTGCACACACTCCACTCACTGCGCAGAGAAGGACTGAGAAAGACAATCGACGAAATGCACAATAGACTAGCAGTCCCGTTTCTGATGCGAAGTCGTCGTTCGCGCGCTCACTGGAGTTTGGGCGACTTTGCATCAGAATTACGCACGAGACGTTAAAGCGGAGTGGATGAAGTTATGAATATATATGTGACCTTTGACCACAAAACCAGTCATAATGGTAAAAATTGTTTTATTGAGATCGAGATGCATCGTCTGAAAGCTTTCCACTGATGTGTGGTTTGTTAGGAGGACAATATTTGTCCAAGATACAACTATTTGAAAATCTGGAATATGAGGGAGCAAAAAAAAAAAAAAAAAAAAAATATCGAAATATTGAGAAAATCACCTTTTAAAGTTGTCGAAATGAAATGCATATTACTAATCAAAAATTAAATTTTGATATATTTATGGTAGGAAATTTACAAAATATCTGCATGGAACATGATCTTTACTTAATATCCTAATGAAAAGAAAATTTTATAATTTTGACAAGCCTTCGGAACAGATTCCTCGAAGGAGGAGCGCACTGACAGAAGCGATGATGATGATGATGATGAAGGCGCAGTTGACCTGTGATGGTAGCCTACTGTATATAAACCCCATCCAGCAAGAGAAAGTCACCAAAGTGCGCTGGATCCCGCTGATGATGTAGAGGACAAACCCAGAGACCATCACACAAACAGTGTGCATTAACGGTGCACGCGCACTTCCTCCAGATGTAGGCTCGGGTTGATTGTGTCGAGTGGCTCGGAGCGATGGGCTCGTTCGCTGCGGCGGTGAACGGCGTGTCTCACACCGAGGACCCGTTCTCCGGACCTCTCACATCCATCGCACCCTGGAACTACCGAGTCCTGGCGGCGCTGATGTTCGTGGTGACCTCTGTGTCTCTGTGCGAGAACTTCACCGTGATGCTCGTCACCTTCAGGTTCAAGCAGCTCCGACAGCCGCTCAATTATATCATCGTCAACCTGTCTCTGGCGGACTTCCTCGTGTCTCTGAGCGGCGGAACCATCAGTTTTCTCACCAACTATCACGGCTATTTCTTCTTGGGAAGATGGGCTTGTGTTTTGGAGGGATTCGCAGTCACCTTTTTTGGTGAGTCAAAAGTTTGCTTGAGCCCTTATGATTTTGGTCACCATATTTCGTTTGGGGTTTGAGTGGTTCATTTTAATATCTGGACACGGGATGCTCTAAACTCTGATTCTACACGCTTTCAGTTTGATCACATGCTTCAAAAATCCTGCATGAATGCCATTACTTCAGATGTGCAATCAATCATTCAATCAATATATGTATTTTTTGTACATACTCTAAAATTTCATTCATGCCAGTTATGTATTAATTTACTTTTTTATTGCTTTTTCAACAATTTTCAGTGTTAAAATGACACCAACAAAAGCAAAATGTATTGCTAATTATTATTAACAGTTACATAAAATATAAAAAAGTGCATGTCTGCTTAGTGATCTGTCTAAAGAGGTTTAATTAGATCAGAAGAACAAGTAACTGTTGGCAAAATTAGGTACTTTTAAAATTTATATATATATATTATCCATTTTGGTTTCTGGGACCTCAAAGATCTTGAAACCTGAGACCAAAAAGTATAAACATTTTTAAACAAAAAGCATGCATTTTGACCGTTAACTGTTGTTTTTCCTGGAAAATCTTTTGTACATCAAGCTGGAAATATAGTTTAATAAAGTCTTCTAAACTGCTAATAAGACTTTCATTGACTGATCTGAGTCAATCTCTGCTCTGGTATCTTTCTCAGTGACAGTGAATGTGCAACAGAATTAATCAAATCAAATTAAAGAGAAAATAAAGATAATATCACCAGAGAAAAACTGTGTGATTGCGGACGTCAGATGTGCAGTAAAGCAGTGTGAATTTGTCTTGATTTCATATTGATTTCATGGTGGACACTTTATTTATGGCTCTTACATTTTAACATCTGATCATATGAAGCTCAATCGTTGAAGTTAGAGTCTATGATAGAAACATCACTTTTTATGCACTACATGCAAATTTAATGATCTATCGAGACTAGTTCAGTAAAGAAAGTTGTGGCTGACAGATTTCAATATTTCATTTAAATCTCAGATCTTGAAATGAATAGTTCATCGTAGATTTGCATGGACTTAAAATATTAATATGTAATATATTAAAATAAATGACCCCCCCCCCCCAAAAAAAAAAAAATTAAATAAATAAATAAAAGAAATAGAAGTTCTGTGATTGTCAGATTAGACTGGCACCAGAATCTTATTGAGACAAGGTGAATGTAGTTCATTCACCAGTTTAATTTTTAATGCACTTGTTCAGTTTGTTTTAATATGTTTCATGTATTTTTCAGAAATGAACTGAAATGCATTGTCAAGACACATTTATTTCAACAGCTCTTTATGCAATACAGATTATTTCAAAGCAGCCTAAACAGGAAAACGGCAAAAAGTTGCACAATAATTAATCATGAAATAATTTCGATTCAACAACAGTGTAAGGCAGTGCTGCAGAAAACAATAGAGTCATTACTCAGCTGAACTCAGTTCAGTGTTAAAGCAAATAACCAACTATGTTGCAAAATTAATAAATTATGAAAAAGTTTGATACAGCTGAAAGGCAACTCTACAGAAGAAGTTTAGTTCAGCGTTGATTCAGTTCCATAACAATGATGATTATGCAAATTTGATGGATTTGAGAAAGTGCAGACTTTTCTGAAAATTCACCACCTGGTTTTAAGAATAAATATGAATTAAAACGCATCTAAAATGACTCATAACTTATGCAACGAGATTTCTTGAGGCTTCTGGCTCTGAAGCTTCTGAAGGACATGGATCAGTGTTCTCATGTGTTTTGGAGAGATGTTATCGGTCTCTGTCTGAATCTGTATCTGCAGGAATCGTTGCTCTGTGGTCTCTGGCCGTCCTGGCGTTCGAGCGGTTCTTCGTCATCTGTCGGCCGCTGGGGAACATCCGTCTGCTAGGAAAGCACGCAGCTCTGGGTCTGCTCTTCGTCTGGACCTTCTCCTTCATCTGGACCATTCCTCCTGTCCTGGGCTGGAGCAGCTACACCGTCAGCAAGATCGGCACCACCTGCGAACCCAACTGGTGAGGAGCCCAAACACTCATTTATCACACCGCAGGGCCATTTAAAAGCTAAGTTCAGTTCCAAGACAGAAAGACTAATTACAGCACCTACAAAGCTCCCCCTTACACATTTTTAATCTCACATCTTAATTAAATATAAAAAAGTGCATGCATTTTTTTTTTAAATGCTAATGTTTTTTGAAGATCAACTTTTAACATAACACAAAAGTCTAAATAATAACAGTAAACTACAGTTACAAGTATCCAGAAAGAGAAGAAGAAAAACAAACAAACAAAACAATAATATTTATGCATAACAAAAACATGTATATCGAATATAGCTATAGCCTTAAATTAAAATAATTATTTTTTTTCATTTGGATTAATTGTCAAACCCTTTCTCCTCCACTCTCCTCATTTACATGCAGATCATCTATTCCTACAAACTGTGAGATTCACGTTAACATTTCCGTCAGTCAGAAAACAGAAGCGCTCAATAATGCTGACTGGACTATCAACAGGAGCTGATGGTACGCTCTGGGGTTAAAGCAAGGTTAAAAGATGTCTAAAGTCTCCTGTAAATGGCACGCTTGACATGCATGTCTCATGAGGACAATATGGCTCAATAATGAAGCAGTTTGAAGCATCACTTCTAAAGAGCAAGATGTGCTCAATGTGTAACAGGGAATAAGCTTGTTGTTCAGGTGTTCACACAGACAGTGAATAAGGCCAGTATATTGCTGTGCTGTTGTTAGCTAGTAGCTTTCTTCTTCTCATTTATAATCACTGCATTGCACTACTGCTCATTTCCATACAATTAAACTCAATTATGATGCACCAGAAAGAGTCACTGTCCTTCATGTCGCCTCAGATCACTGTCTAACTTAAAGAAGATCAACATGAATTCAAAGCCGGCTAACAAGGAACGTTCCCAGATTGCTATGAAAAGATTTGTTTAAAGTTCACAGGGTTATTAATATCATTTTGTGAGGCAGACTTTTTTGAAAATCTGTCAAGCTTGCATCAGAGAGGACGCTGTAAATGAGGGCTTATTCTGTGCACATCTTCTAATTGTCTAAAATCTTTTAATTTTCAAACAAGAGACACCACAATATAGGACGAGTAGATTTAATGGATGGAGCTTGTCAAACTGGCCGCCATGAGAGCTTTTCCATCTTGTTTAAGCTTGAACCAGCAGCTAAGTAACCAGCTCCGATTTATTGTCTCTTCTCTACTAATTAGTTCTTTTATCCATAAATGCCAGTCTAGTTTTGACAGGCTAATATATTGGATTCTTATGGCCATATTAAATACTCACCAGGACTTGTTCAAACTGCATTTTACATTCAACATCTTTATCTTCAAACATCACTGTGCTTTAGTATCGAAGCCCCTTTCTGCTAAGGAATAATAATAAAAAAGGTACTTGTGACTATTTGTCTTATAATTAAAAAAATTGACGAGTTATTATCTTATAATTCTGAGTTTATATCTCGTAAACCGAAATTTATATTTCATAATTTTGAGTTTCTATCTTGCAATTCTGAGTTTTTCTCATAATTCTGAGTTTATATCTGGCAATTTTTATTCTGAGTTTATATCTCATAATTCTGAGTTTATATCTCATAATTCTGAGTTTATATTTCATAATTCTGAGTTTGTATCTGGCAATTCTGAGTTTGTCTCGTAATTCTGAGTTTATATCTCATAATTCTGAGTTTATATTTCATAATTCTGAGTTTATATCTCATAATTCTGAGTTTATATCTCATAAGTCTGAGTTTATATCTCATAAGTCTGAGTTTATATCTCATAATTCTGAGTTTATATCTGGTAATTCTGAGTTTGTATCTCATAATTCTGAGTTTATATCTCATAATTCTGAGTTTATATCTCATAAGTCTGAGTTTATATCTCATAAGTCTGAGTTTATATCTCATAATTCTGAGTTTATATCTGGCAATTCTGAGTTTGTCTCGTAATTCTGAGTTTATATCTCATAATTCTGAGTTTATATTTCATAATTCTGAGTTTATATCTCATAAGTCTGAGTTTATATCTCATAAGTCTGAGTTTATATCTCATAATTCTGAGTTTATATCTGGCAATTCTGAGTTTGTCTCGTAATTCTGAGTTTATATCTCATAATTCTGAGTTTATATCTCATAAGTCTGAGTTTATATCTCATAAGTCTGAGTTTATATCTCATAATTCTGAGTTTATATCTGGCAATTCTGAGTTTTTCTCGTAATTCTGAGTTTATATCTCATAACTCTGAGTTTATATCTCATAATTCTGAGTTTATATTTCATAATTCTGAGTTTATATCTCATAATTCTGAGTTTATATTTCATAATTCTGAGTTTATATCTAATAATTCTGAGTTTATATTTCATAATTCTGAGTTTATATCTGGCAATTCTGAGTTTTTCTCGTAATTCTGAGTTTATATCTCATAATTCTGAGTTTATATTTCATAATTCTGAGTTTATATCTCATAATTCTGAGTTTATATCTCATAATTCTGAGTTTATATCTAATAATTCTGAGTTTATATTTCATAATTCTGAGTTTATATCTGGCAATTCTGAGTTTTTCTCGTAATTCTGAGTTTATATCTCATAATTCTGAGTTTATATCTCATAATTCTGAGTTTATATTTCATAATTCTGAGTTTATATCTGGCAATTCTGAGTTTGTCTCGTAATTCTGAGTTTATATCTCATAAATCTGAGTTTACTGTATATCTGGCGATTTTTTTATTATCAATTTTTATATCTCGTAATCTAGCTATATTTTTTCAACTGATCAAAAATACAAATGTCTTGTTACACGTTAATCTGCATGTGATGAGTTTTTACTTGTCAGATAAGAGTAAACATATTATATAACATAACAAAGAATTGCACAATCATCAGAAAGCTAAAATATCTCATTAACTGGCACATCAGGGCATAATTTTAGTGTTATTGTAGTAAACACTGACTAAACGTACTTCGCTTTAGACACAACGTCCTTTTAGAGTCATTGTAAAATGGTAACCAGTGCTGGTGTTTGTGTGAGCGTTGGGTAAATATCCTCCAGCTGTATTGTGTAACTATCAGGTTTAGTTTGTCCTTTCTTCTGTCACTGGCTTATACTGTCATTTTGCATTATGACCTCCTTTCTTCTTTATATTCAGACATTCTGAGTTTTACTTTACTTAAGACAGACTTTCACCCTTTCATCTCACATTCACCATGAGCTGCATTACCAAACACGCTCAAACACCACATCCAAGCACTTGACTTCCAAGCAATGCCTTAATGCAAATAAGCATTAATACATCATACTAAACAGACTCAGGCCAAGGTGTTTTCATAAGATCTCCAACTCCTTCATGTGTATAATGAAAAAATGTTCAACAGAGAAAAACCAGGCTTCCTTTGTTGAGAAGCCACTGATGTAACAATTTCTTATAATAAAAATGTTGTTTCAATTTCCCCTCTTTTTATTCTGAGCTCTAGGGTGTTCCAGACTACATGTCTAATATATTTCTGTGGTGAAAATGACATTTGAAACATTGGAAATTAAATTTGTGGAATTATTCCAAACAGTTTGTGTGCAAAACCCAATTAAATAGTATGTCCACTCACTTTGCATAAGTTGACAATTTCATCTTCATTTCAAATTCTGCACAATAAAAGCATTATGCTCACAAGTGATATTTACCTTGATTTTCTCTCTTTACTTTATTCACACATCACATTAACTCATATTCCAGCTCTTCACTGACATCTACTTGTTAAGCAAGAACTCATTAATGGAAGCTTTATTGAAGCTATATATACAATCAGTGCTTTCAGTAATGATGCATGTTCTTTTTTAATTTTTATTTTGAAGATTACCTGGGTCCGTAAAAAGGGAGTACTTTTTTTGTAGAATTCTTTGATGAATAGAAAGATCCAAAGATCAGCATTTATGTGAAATAAAAGCTTAGGGAACATTATACACTACAACATTCAAAAGCTTGGAGTCAGTATAATTTTATTTATTTTATTTTTTGGGGAAATATATATATTTTTTTTTTCTGGAAAGGTAAGAAAGCTCATCTTTGCACTCACAGATATTGTCCCTTTCGCAGGTATTCAGGAAATATCCAGGATCACACCTTCATCATCACATTCTTCACCACCTGCTTCATCTTTCCTCTCGGTGTGATCATCGTCTGCTACTGCAAACTGCTCCAAAAGCTCAGAAAGGTCAGTCGCTCGACAACATCTGGAGTCCAGCGGCTCATTAGACGAGTTGTCATTACAGCTGCAAACTGACATCAGATCACTGACAAACCATATAAATCATCTGAAGTGACACTAAGTGAATGTTCGCAGGTGTCTAACACGCACGGCAGGCTGGGTAATGCCAGGAAGCCGGAGCGTCAGGTGACTCGTATGGTGGTTGTGATGATCGTGGCCTTCATGGTGGCCTGGACTCCGTACGCTGCGTTCTCCATCGTGGTCACAGCCCTTCCCAGCATTCACCTGGACCCCCGGCTGGCAGCCGCTCCGGCGTTCTTCTCCAAAACCGCAGCGGTTTACAACCCCATCATCTACGTGTTCATGAACAAACAGGTGACGTTTGCATTCATGCATCTGTCAGACGCTTACATTCAAAGTGACTTACAGTACATTCAGCGCAAACATGTTATCAGTTCATGCATTGGCAGCAAATCAAACTCATTATGCATTTTATTTGATGCAAACATTTCTAAACCTCTAAATGATCAAACTCTGCTGCTAAACCTGTTTCACACTCAATCTCCTCATGTCTTCTGTGATCGATAGTTTAGAGTATTTTATCCAGCAAAAGATAAAAAGCTCTTTTAGTGTAACTGTACAAGCGTCCAGCTTTAGCTCGACTCAAATCTTTCCTGATTGTGATCAAGTAAAGGTCAGAATAAGGTCAGTAATATCTCCAGATGAACTCGTACTGGACTGAAGCAGCTCAGCTTTACTTGATTCTCTTGATATATAATTTGTGTCTGTGTGTGTGTGTAATATGCATAAGATAAAAATTACCCTGTCTCATAGTTTATTGTATTTAGTTAATATATTATTTCTAAGTCTGTATTATTTTGTCTATTTCATGAGAAGGCTTCATACAGGCAAATATGTAACTGCTGCTTGTTATAGAAGAAATTAAGCAATTGCTTAAGTATGAAGTATGCCTTCACTTTTTTATGTAATACCTTTGTATTGTAACCAAATACAATTGTTATTGGAATTGTTTTATTAAGATATTGGTTTATTAATAAAGAAGCCACACTTTACACATGTATAAGAATAGATGACACATGTATTAGCAAGAGCTTTGAAGAAAGAAGATGGGCATTACCTCAGATGCTGTGTTTCAGACGGACTGTAAAAGACAGGAGTGCAAAGAATCCCACAGAAGAAAAACGAGAAGATGCAAGGTCTTTTATAAACGTCTTCTTAGGGATTTCCAGTATGATGTCAGAAGACACTGGGATCCACATGCTGTCTATAAAAGACTGAAGTGCGAAGAAGAATCCAGATGTTGCTTCGAGACCTGAAGAGCTTTCCAGCACCAGAACCATCGCTGATATTGCCTTAAGCAAATTACTTTTTCTTATTTATACTTTATTTAGTACTTGTATACATAGTTGAACTACTTATTTACTAATTGTAATGAATAAACGACTTGTATTTACATAACACAAGTCTGCCTCCCCTGGCATTGATTTATAGCTAAGAACAGAGCACAGAGAAGTCTTCTGTGACCTGTTTTGTAAGTATGAACTTACATATTTTGTAAGATGAAATATATATACATTTTTTATTTTCAGAGGTAAATTAATAAAAATTAAAAATAATATTTCCAGTGTAATTTATAAGATTTGTTGTATTTTAACCCAATGGCACTAGTTCTTGGCCATATATACTGAATATCTGTACATATCTATGTATGCATATATATATATATATATATATATATATATATATATATATATATATATATAATAGAAAGGCCAAGCTCGAATGCAGTTTGCAACTTGCTTTGCTCAATGATTTTGTGGTGATGCATAATATTGCATGAAGATCTCGAGGCACGGTGAGAAAGTTTCTAGCGTCCCACTTAAAATCCTTTCACTGATAAATAGGTTTCTGTAGCTGAAAGAGATTGAAGGTTTCGTCTGACAGAAATAAGTCCTTATGCAAGCCATTTAGGATCGAGGTTGCTTTCCCATAGTGTGTTTGAGAAGAGCACAGGACATAGTTTATGGATTTAGGAAAATCCTAAAGCTCTCATGGTGGGATGATATTGCTTCACCAGACCTAAAATATCTGACATACATTAGAAAAATACAAATTAAATAAATAAATAAATACCTGGGGTTTGGATCAGACCCAGCGTGCTCCAAAGGAGATGTTGAATTATTGAGCAGCTGTGGAGGTTATTGGATGTAAACCGTGTTTGGCAGCGCCGCATCTTCCCATCATCCCGCTGAGCTGTAGCTGTCAGTTTATCCGCTGGTTTCCTTCATTCAAACGCTGACATCTGGATTCTGTCCACACTCTTCAGGAATAGAAACCTGCAAAAATACCTGAACAGCAACATGACATGCTTGTTTGCTTGACGGTCATCTCAGACTAAATAACTTTGTCAATGGTCAGATGGATTAGCTGGTGGCTGATGCGCTGTAAGTTTGATGCACTTCTTAAATGAAAATGAAAAAAAAAAAAGTTTTTATTTCAAAATAGTGAAGAAAAGAAGAAAGCAAGAAAATACTATTTGTTTTATAGCGTATATATATCTATATCTCTATATCTATATCTATATCTACATGTATATATATATATATATATAGAAAGTCTGCAAGTATATGTCAACTCATACTATCAACTAATACTACTCTACTAACCCTAAACCTAACCTAACAGTCTACTCTGAGAGTTAGTAGACATGTAGTTACAGATGAATAAGAATAAGTTACTTATAGTTAGTATAATGTCTAAAGTGGACTATCAACATAAAGTGTAACCAATGTTTCAATGTTTCTTGCAGTTTTTTTTCTTATTTATAATCTTACTTTATAATCAGTTTCTGAATAAAAATGGTTTCAAAGACACGTTAAGTGTACAATAAAAAAAGTTTAGGATTTACATTGAAACTATTTTTAAACTAAATTTAAAAAGTAATCACTAAGAAATTATAAATAACACTGAAATTAACATAAAATTGTTACTATAATAACTCTTAGTTAATGTTTTACTCTATTTACTTGTGGACTTGCATTAACATATGTTGTAATACATTTTGGGACCAAAAAACACATTTGCTTAAGGAAATTGCTTACAAATTTAGTCATGTTTAGTTTAGTCTAGTTTATTTATTTATATTGCACAATACAACAACAGTCATTGACCATTGTGCTGTACAAGAAAGTATAAAATCAAATTGATAAAACACCAATAAAAACTATAAAACAACATAAAGGTAATATGGTACAGGAGGAAGTACATAGAGAGAAAATAAAACCTGCTCATGAGGGCTCAGATGTTATATGCATTTTCTGAATGGTGAATTTTAAGTTTTACTTTAAACAGAGATTCTGAAGAAAAAATATATATTTATGTTTGGACATCCAAGCCTTAAGAACTTTATCCTTAATATCTGTCAATAGGCAGTTAGGGCAGACAAACCAGCATTGTCATTTTTCTTAATGGGCACATATATTTGAGTGTCATCTGCATAAAACTGAAAAAAAAAAATCTGTGTTTTCTAAAAAATTGAGCCCAAAGGGAGCATATATAAAGAAAACAAAATGGGAGCAAGAATAGAGCCTTGTGGAACCCCGCAGGTCAGATGCACTTTGGAGGATAAACATCCATTTATATAAAATTTATATATAAGAATAACATGATCGACCGTATCAAAGGCTGCACTCAAATCCAACAGCAGAAGTATTACAGATTTCCCAGGATCAACAGATAATAGAATATCATTTGACAGTATTAAGAGTGCAGATTCTGTACTGTGACGTTTCCTAAAACCAGACTGAAAAGATTCAGTCTAAAAAATTTAATAATTGGACAGAAACTACCTTCTCAAGAATTTTAGAGGTAAAAAGTAGTTTAGAAATTAGCCTAAAATTTGAGATAACTGTCAAATCAAGGTTAGATTTTTTCAACAATGGTTTAACAAAAGTATGCTTTAGATAATCTTTAACAAATCCATCAGAAAGACTCTTATTTATTATTTCTAAGATACAAGGCCCAATAAGTAGAATAAAATAAAATAAGCTATTGTTAATTATCTGAGGGACAGCCAAGAGAAACGAGCATACATGCCTCATCAAAAAGGGGAACAAAATCCCTAAACATACGTGAACAAATAATAGGCTTCTTGTTTTAAAAATCTGATCTAAAATAGAACAGGTGAACATCACAGGGTTATTATCCGAAAAACTTAAATAACCAATTTTAAGATCATGGAAGGTCAAGGGTATGGCCGAGGGAGTGTGTAGGTCCTGTAACCATTTCAACAAAGTCAAAGGAGTGAATAAGATTTTTAAATAGCAATAGCAATTGCAAATTTTTTTTTCCCTTTTCAGATTAAATAACAGTACCCCAAAGCTGGAGAAAGTCCCAGATTGTATAGTCCGACAAGTGAAACAGGTTTTTAAAACACATGCTAAGCCGCCCCCCTTTCCAGTTGATCTTTCGCAGATTAAAAATGAACAGTTTGAAGGTACAATTTCAGAGAAAGGACTCACATCAAGTCTCAGTCTCAAATAAAAAATCCAGATCTAGCATTTATCAGTCATCTTAACTTGCAATCACTCACAAATCGACTGAGCAGAACGGTCTAAAGGTCGAAGATTCCTGTGATTTATTCCTCCTTGATGATAATGAACCAGGGATGACCAAGACCTCGGGCCGCGAGACAAGGCAATCACTGAAGGGTTCAAAATCTGGGAAAGCCGTGTGGGGAGATCTTTCAGACAACAACGTTAGATGTAGATTTATTTTTACTGCCATTCCTCCCCGCTTTCCTCTCCGTCTGCGGCGTTTCCTCCGGGTAAAATCCCATGGTGTATGACACAAAATTTTGGCCAGTAGTGGGAATGGACGCTAGTACAGGTGGAGGTAGATGATTAAAATCAGTTCCCTCTAGAGCAGTGTTTAATGAAACTTCAACTCTACTCCTTAGATTAAGGAGCTGTTGCTGGCCGTACACTGTAAGTGTATGCACAGTTTGAGTCAAAAGAGAGCTTAGACAAACAAAAAACAGTACAGAAAACATAGAGAGCAGACAGCCAGCCACACACATCAGTGCCATCTTCTCTTGTTGAACCCTAATCTTGGGAAAATTGATTTTTGGAAATGTTCAGTGCAGGTCAAATTCATTCCAAAGATGTTTTTCTAGAGCAGAGTTTAAGTCTTCAATGGAGAATAATCCATTGCATTTCTCTTCCCTGTGATCTCCTCAGTTCAGGAAGTGTGTGGTTCAGCTTTTGAGCTGTAGGGACATCACCGTCATCGAGGGAAACATCAACCAGACCACCGAGCGTGCAGGTATGACCAATGAGAGCAACACAGGAGAGATGTCTGCCATCGCCAGAATCGTCCCATCTAAGACAGAAGAGCATCCCAATGAACGCAGCTCCTGCGTCCAAATTCCCATTCCTGAGAACAAAGTATGTCCGATGTGAAGACACGTGCCAACACGCTTGTCACTCATGTTTTTCGGATGAATGCATATTTTCTCTTGAATTCGGGCATCCAAACTTTAGTCTAAAAATCATTGATCTAGCATTAAATTCTGGCATTGAAATATGCAGTGTTGGGGATGAAACTATCTGCAAACTACCCTTAAAAACGAATTCACTACAAAAACAAGAAGGTGGCTAAAGAGCGATATCTTTTAAAATATAATTTGCATTTATTTGAAAGCTTTCTTTAACAACAGTTTCACAAATATGAAATATTATTGTAATGCATTCAATATTTTCATAAATAAATGTAACCAAAGTTAAAAATGCATTATATTTGCATGATTGCTTGATATAGCTGAAACTGGTTGTCATGTGTTTTAATGCATTATACTTTTTTAAGGTGTAACAATGAGTATATATATATATATATTATAGTATTATGAAAGTGTAAGTATTATAACTGTGGTTACAATTATTCATGATGTCATTACAAGTTGCATTAAAAAGCTTAATTAATGCATTATGATACTTTTATAATGCAAATGTAAAAAAAAGATATTTGCGACTTTTTATCTAACACTTTGGACTTTTCTTTTCAAGTTTATAGCTCACAATGTAGATTTTTATTTCTTTCTGAATTCCGAAATTATATTTTGCACTTTTTTTAGTTTGTTTCCAAAATGGAATAAAAATATTAAAAAGTTAATCCTGACATACTTTTATAATTTATTATATAAAGGCTTCAAATAGTAGTGCAGGTATATTTGTAGAAATAGACACATTGTATGGGTAACAATTATTTAAAAAAAAATGTATGCCAGAAATCAATAGGATATTAAATAAAGATCATGTTCCATGAAGATATTTTGTAAATTACCTACCGTAAATATATCAAAACTTAATGTTTGATTAGTAATATTGCATTGCTAAGACCTTCATTTGGAACAAATTTAAAGATGATTTTCTCAATATTTAAATTTTTTGCACCCTCAGATTCAAGATTCAATTTCTACACATTATAAAAACCATGATTTGTTTTGTGGTCCAGGGTCACATGAATATAATGGTAGTAAACCATGATATTTACGTGAAACCCCAAAGTATTGCAAAGAATTCAGTGATAGAATGATATGAACACAAATGTTTAAATGCAGTAAACCTCTGTAGTCTAAAACACTGCATTTTTTAACAGCTGAACTACTGGAAAATGCATTTATATTCAGTTACTCCCCAACACTGTATAAAGGACTCCTGACTGTTGAATGTTGATTATTAACTTTTAGGCTTCTTCACTGCAACATTTGCACAATTATTACAGAAATCAAACAGAATGCAAATCAGTCAGGCACTTAACACAAGACTACTCAGATGCCAAACTCAGAGATTGTGCCAATGGTTATGTAACACTCTACTTTTGCAATTACGACACCCACGACATCTTGAATCTCCTGCACTGTTATCTTTATCCTGAAAATCACTGGAATATTTTACTGTATCTAATGCATTATATGTTTATTGTATGCTCTGCTGTCTGCTCTGATGATGCAGCTTTCTCGACAATTGAATGTGTTTTTATTTTATTCCTTTATGAAAGGAAAATCAAAAATCTGATTTTTGAGTTCAGAAAGATCATCTGCCTGAACACTGTTTCTTCTGAACTTTCTATTCATCTGTGAACCCTAAAAATTTAAATGTATCAGTTTCCACAGAAATATTGAGCAGCACAACTGTGTTCAACATTGATAATAATCAGAAATGTTTCTTGAGCAGTAAATCATCATATTATTCAGATTTCTGAAGATCATGTGACACTGAAGACTGGAGGAATGATGCTGAAAATACAGCTATTATTATTTAACAAACTTATTATTTCAGTTTGACTTAATGAAAATAATTTTGTCACTGCCAATTGTAGCATTAAATCTGGGCTTGGTCATTAAAAGAAATGAAAGAGGGAATTGCAAAAATAATGAGGTTTCCAAACATCGCAGAAGTCAGGCATTATTACGACACTTGTCATCTTGACATGAGTGTTATCTTGTGAAGACAGAATGATAATACAGTGAGTTTTAATTTGGTTTGGTGTTATGGATCATATATAAGAGGGGTACTGAGGTTTATTGAGTCGCAGTCCTACACTGAAAGCACAACAGATGATCCCACTGTGTTTTGTGAGTTATTTCTTCCAGAATCGCTCGATCATGATCCGAGTCTCTGTCAGTGATGTGTTTCTGTTTTGTGTCATGATGAATGCTCTCGAGTCTTGTTTAGGATTCACTGTTATATGTTCTGCTTGCATGTTGTGAATCAAAAAAAGTGTGTATTTCCACTGTCCTTCTAAGATCTTTCTGTTGCATCAACATGAAAATAAAATCTTACTTTGTTAATAAATGTTCCTGGTCTTGTGATTCAGGTCAAACGAAATGAATGCATTTTACGCTGACATTAAAAACATGCAAAGTTCATGAAATATTGACTGACTTTTTACAACATGCATTAAATACCGCATTCTGAATGTGAATTCAATCTTGCATTTAGATTTTTTCTGAATTTTGAGTTTATGTCCCACAGTTTTGGCTTTATTTTTTATATATTTCAGAATTCTAAGTTTACATATTGCATAGCATTTTTTATAAAAAATATAAAAATATAAAAAATAATAATACAAATCGAAAAAAAAGCAATTGTGACATTTTAGATCAATTCTGACATCTTTTCTCCCAATTGCAAGCTGACTGTTTTCTTCAAATTATTTCCTTGGAATTCTAACTTTATTTTTTTCATTTGTTTTATTTTATTTGCATAAAAAGGGTAATTGCTTTTATCAGAATTACATCTAACAATTTTGGAATTTGTTTGGAATTGCGAGATTATATCTCTCACAAACTCTCAATTTTGAATTAAGTGAAGTGAAGTGAAGTGAAGTGACATTCAGCCAAGTACGGTGACCCATACTCAGAATTTGTGCTCTGCATTTAACCCATCCAAAGTGCACACACACAGAGCAGTGAACACACACACACACTGTGAACACACACCCGGAGCAGTGGGCAGCCATTTATGCTGCGGCGCCCGGGGAGCAGTTGGGGGTTCGATGCCTTGCTCAAGGGCACCTAAGTCGTGGTATTGAAGGTGGAGAGAGAACTGTACATGCACTCCCCCCACCCACAATTCCTGCCGGCCCGGGACTCGAACTCACAACCTTTCGATTGGGAGTCCAACTCTCTAACCATTAGGCCACGACTTCCCTTTAACATGCAATTCTGAACATTCCTTGCAAGTGTTTTATCTTAGAACTGAGACATTTAAACTCAGAACTGAGAGAAAATAACACTGAACTCTGAGATAAAAGTTGCTTTTTTGTTGGTTTCCATGGTGGAAATAAGCTTCCATACCACTTTTTTTTGTACAGTTCTCCTCTATGCACACTACACACTTTTCACACACACTGCTGTGTGTACATAATCCCACAAAAGACTCAAATATGTGTTTACATGCTCTGCACTACAAATCACCCTGGACTTACAAGGTTTCTCTTTGCACGTGTACAGTATTATGGGAAGCATTCATATAGACTCTATAGTTCTCCTTTTCAGTCTATGTATAAATAAACATTTATATATAGTATATTCATATTCAAATTCTCACCCACAGGGTAGATTCGCTCGCAGGATGATAATAAATGAGTCTGGGAGAGAGTGCACAGACAATTACAGACACTCCACCGTCTCTCAAGGAGAGAACCTGAGTGAGACGGTGATTAATTCAAAGTGTAATTTACATGTTTATATAGAGTGCAGTACTTCCAGAACTCATTTTGATTTATCAGGCTGAGGAAACAGAAATGCACATCTTCAGGATGATTAATTAAGCTTCAGGATTGCAATTAAGAAACTGCTTCTTCTGCATCTTATTCAACTTTTGCATGTAACAAATAATATTATATGCAAATAGTAAAATGCTAAACCCTTTAGTTCATATTTATAATATAATGACAAATAATGTAACATGCAAATATTAAAATGCAAAAACCTTTATACGTATTTACAATAGTCTTAGGTGACACTTTATTTTGATAGTCCACTTTATGTCATGTCATGTCACCTTTATTTATATAGCGCTTTAAACAAAATACATTGCGTCAAAGCAACTGAACAACATTCATTAGGACAACAGTGTCAATAATGCAAAAATGATAGTTAAAGGCAGTTCATCATTGGATTCAGTTATGTCATCTCTGTTCAGTTAAATAGTGTCTGTGCATTTATTTGCAATCAAGTCAACGATATCGCTGTAGATGAAGTGTCCCCAACTAAGCAAGCCAGAGGCGACAGCGGCAAGGAACCGAAACTCCATCGGTGACAGAATGGAGAAAAAAACCTTGGGAGAAACCAGGCTCAGTTGGGGGGCCAGTTCTCCTCTGACCAGACGAAACCAGTAGTTCAATTCCAGACTGCAGCAAAGTCAGATTGTGCAGAAGAATCATCTGTTTACTGTGGTCTTGTCCTGGTGCTCCTCTGAGACAAGGTCTTTACAGGGGATCTGTATCTGGGGCTCTAGTTGTCCTGGTCTCCGCTGTCTTTCAGGGATGTAGAGGTCCTTTCTAGGTGCTGATCCAGCATCTGGTCTGGATATGTACTGGATCCGGGTGACTGCAGTGACCCTCTGATCTGGACACAGACTGGATCTGGTGGCCACGGTGACCTCGGAACAAGAGAGAAACAGACAAATATTAGCGTAGATGCCATTCTTCTAATGATGTAGCAAGTACATAGGGTGTTATGGGAAGTGTTTCTGGTTCCGGTTTACCTAATTAATGCAGCCTAAAAATCCTTTAACGGATTTGGATAATAAAAGCATATTAGTATGTTATGTGTATGCCAGGTTAAAGAGATGGGTCTTTAATCTAGATTTAAACTGCAAGAGTGTGTCTGCCTCCCGAACAATGTTAGGTAGGTTATTCCAGAGTTTAGGCGCCAAATAGGAAAAGGATCTGCCGCCCGCAGTTGATTTTGATATTCTAGGTATTATCAAATTGCCTGAGTTTTGAGAACGTAGCGGACGTAGAGGATTATAATGTAAAAGGAGCTCATTCAAATACTGAGGTGCTAAACCATTCAGGGCTTTATAAGTAATAAGCAATATTTTAAAATCTATGCGATGCTTGATAGGGAGCCAGTGCAGTGTTGACAGGACCGGGCTAATATGGTCATACTTCCTGGTTCTAGTAAGAACTCTTGCTGCTGCATTTTGGACTAGCTGTAGTTTGTTTACTAAGCGTGCAGAACAACCACCCAATAAAGCATTACAATAATCTAACCTTGAGGTCATAAATGCATGGATTAACATTTCTGCATTTGACATTGAGAGCATAGGCCGTAATTTAGATATATTTTTGAGATGGAAAAATGCAGTTTTACAAATGCTAGAAACGTGGCTTTCTAAGGAAAGATTGCGATCAAGTAGCACACCTAGGTTCCTAACTGATGACGAAGAATTGACAGAGCAACCATCAAGTCTTAGACAGTGTTCTAGGTTATTACAAGCAGAGTTTTTAGGTCCTATAATTAACACCTCTGTTTTTTCAGAATTTAGCAGTAAGAAATTACTCGTCATCCAGTTTTTTATATCGACTATGCAATCCATTAGTTTTTCAAATTGGTGTGTTTCACCGGGCTGCGAAGAAATATAGAGCTGAGTATCATCAGCATAACAGTGAAAGCTAACACCATGTTTCCTGATGATATCTCCCAAGGGTAACATATAAAGCGTGAAGAGTAGTGGCCCTAGTACTGAGCCTTGAGGTACTCCATACTGCACTTGTGATCGATAGGATACATCTTCATTCACTGCTACGAACTGATGGCGGTCATATAAGTACGATTTAAACCATGCTAATGCACTTCCACTGATGCCAACAAAGTATTCAAGTCTATGCAAAAGAATGTTGTGGTCAATTGTGTCAAACGCAGCACTAAGATCCAATAAAACTAATAGAGAGATACACCCACGATCAGATGATAAGAGCAGATCATTTGTAACTCTAAGAAGAGCAGTCTCAGTACTATGATACGATCTAAATCCAGACTGGAAATCCTCACATATACCATTTTTCTCTAAGAAGGAATATAATTGTGTGGATACCACCTTTTCTAGTATCTTGGACAGAAAAGGGAGATTCGAGATTGGTCTATAATTAACTAGTTCTTTGGGGTCAAGTTGTGGTTTTTTGATGAGAGGCTTAATAACAGCCAGTTTGAAGGTTTTGGGGACATGTCCTAATGACAATGAGGAATTAATAATAGTCAGAAGAGGATCTATGACTTCTGGAAGCACCTCTTTTAGGAGCTTAGATGGTATAGGGTCTAACATACATGTTGTTGGTTTAGATGATTTAACAAGTTTATACAATTCTTCCTCTCCTATGGTAGAGAATGAGTGGAACTGTTCTTCAGGGGGTCTATAGTGCACTGTCTGATGTGATACTGTAGCTGACGGCTGAATGGTTGCAATTTTATCTCTAATAGTATCGATTTTAGAAGTAAAGTAGTTCATAAAGTCATTACTGCTGTGGTGTTGGGAAATGTCAACACTTGTTGAGGCTTTATTTTTCGTTAATTTAGCCACTGTATTGAATAAATACCTGGGGTTATGTTTGTTTTCTTCTAAAAGAGAAGAAAAGTAATCGGATCTAGCAGTTTTTAATGCTTTTCTGTAGGATATGTTACTTTCCTGCCAAGCAATACGAAATACCTCTAGTTTTGTTTTCCTCCAGCTGCGCTCCATTTTTCGGGCTGCTCTCTTTAGGGTGCGAGTATGCTCATTATACCATGGTGTCAAACTGTTTTCCTTAACCTTCCTTAAGCCTAAAGGAGCAACTGTATTTAAAGTGCTAGAAAAGAGAGAGTCCATAGTTTCTGTTACATCATCAAGTTGTTCTGAGGTTTTGGATATGCTAAGGAATTTGGATACATCAGGAAGATAACTTAAAAAGCAGTCTTTTGTGTTAGAAGTGATGGTTCTTCCATACTTGTAACAAGAAGTAGAATTTACAATTTTGGCTATATGAATTTTGCAAAGAACTAAATAATGATCTGAGATATCATCACTTGGCTGAATAATTAAAACACCATCAACATACACAACTTTACACATTCTACTAACAGTAAATAACTTTGCATCTACATGTCAACTACATGCAGTTAGTAGAGTATTAGTAAACTGTTTACTGCTTAATATCTTCTAACACTTTCTTTGTCAACTTATACTTACCCTAAACCTACCCCTAACAGTCTACTCTGAGAGTTAATAGATATGTAGTTGCAAATTAATGAGAATTAGTTGACATGTATAGTTACAAAGTTACTTATAGTTAGTAGAATGTCTAAAGTGGACTTTTGAAATAAAGTGTAACCAAGTCTTATTCAAGCTCTGCAAATAATGTAACATGCAAATAAAATAAAAATAAAACGCAAACATTTTTTAAACTCATACATATCTACAATATAAATACTTTTGCATGCAACAAATGTTGTTAAATGCAAAAATAAAATACAAATATTTCACACGATAAATATTCAATGATTCAATGATTCATGTTTCACGTTTCAATATTACAGTGGCTTACTGATTCTTTCAGGCTGTATAAGTATATAATTGGTCTTAAAGAACAGCTGTAGTTTCAGGATGTTCTTGTCTTTTAATTAAGCTCTATTTGTTGCCAATTACAAAAGTTTCACGCTTGATTAAAGCCACCAAAGCAGCAGAATTACCGTTAAATAACATCAACAGCAGCTCAAACTAAACCACTACATTTCACACCACAATCAATAAATCTGAATGCTGGGCATAAAATAAGGTTCACTGTAATGGCATCAGCCACAATTGGCTTTTCATGCTTGTGCTGTAACTAGTTGTTCTCAAACTAGACTAATCTGTCATCATATATCAGATCTTTCACTCCGATCTCATTTTAAGACTCTGGTCTGTAGTTGTGATGAATCTCCTCAGTGTAGTTGTGTCAGATTGATGCTGGATGTTATTTTAACTGTAAATCTTTTGTATTCTATATAAATTAACTCAGACTGATTTGCATTATGAGCACTGTAAATAATTGATTTTTATAATCCATGTGTTCTGTTTACAGGTAGATAGACATTTGTGTCATTGTCTGCAAATACAGCCCCCCCCCCCCCCAAAAAAATAGAGCAGAATGATGTTCTCAGCAACATCCTGTTGAACCAACATCCAACATCCTGCATGAACCTGCTGATTAATAGATAAATAAAAACATGCATGCATGCATACATTTATGTAATAAATAAAAGTCAGCAGCAATAAAAGTGGCAATAAATCTCCAGTGTTTTTTGTCAGCGACCTGAACAAAAACCCATACACTAAAACCTCAGTGCCTCAAGTTTACAGACTCAGAGTGAATTAAACACATGATTCGACTGCAGCGAATGGGACAGAATCCAGTCTGATAATATGGAGACTATCACAGCACAAACTAAACACTCAAACTAATAGCAAGAGGCAGGAGTCCAGTAAACACGTGTGCTTATATCTTATGGATGAGCTGGTACTCTATGCATCCTTCAGCTCATGCGAGCCTGAATGCCAGAGATGCAAAAGCATGCATTAAACATGAAATAAATCCTGTGTTCTCACACAAACAGAGAGGAAAAACACAGCAGCGAGTGAACCGGACTGATAACTAGCTGATAACTAGCAGCAACCGTCTGCTGGTTTCTGTCAGTTCCTCACTTTCTATAAAGCAGAAAAAAAGCTCTTTTGGATATTGTTATTATAATTGTCGTGATTTATGGATTACATGATTAGATAGGAATCAATATGCTATAAATAATAAGACACCTTTCTATTCCCTGAAGAGAAATATTATTAAGAAGATTGATATATTGATTAATTGATTCATGAATTCATTCATTTATTACACTGAATTTCAGTATAACATTATTTTATTTTATTTAGTTTAATTTATTTTATTTTATATGACTTAGTTTTGTTTTATATTTTATTTTTATTTTATATGTAATTGAATTTCAGTATAAATTTTCTTTTAATTTAATTTGATTATTTTTTAATTTTATTTACTTTGTTTTTACCTTATTTCAGTTATATTTTATTTTTGTACACGACTGCATTTTAGTATACAATTACTTTATTTTAGTTTAACTTTATTTAATATATTTTTTCAATGTTATTTAATTTTATACCACTGAATTTCATTAAACATTTTGACAGTTATTAGTTTATAATGATATTTATTGTTTTTTTTTTCATTTTAAATTCTATTTTTAATTTTATATACAACTGAATTTCAGTGTGCAAATATTTAGTTTTACTTTTTTATTTAGTTTTGTTTCATTTATATTTTATTTTATTTATTTTATTTTAGTTTTTAGATAACCTAACATGGAGAGAGTCACCGAGAGAAACTTCTGTGGTGTGTAAAACCTTTACAGATTCTGGAACATTATTATTTTTAAGTGTGACCCGGCCCATAAACAAAGAAAGTGCCACAGTTCTGCTCATCATGAATGATACATCACTCTCAGACACATCTAACATCTAAACAAATGCTTCTCCACTTCTCTCTTTTTGAGAGACTAAACAATGGCCACAAGAAAGAACTTATTTGAGCTTTTATCTGAAGGACGGTTCAGCA
>NC_081768.1:794034-824034 GCF_963082965.1 Carassius carassius
CTCACACACACACACACACACACACACACACACACACTCACTCACTCACTCACTCACTCACACTCAATCACTCACTCAAACTCACTCACACTCACTCACTCACTCACTCACACCTCACACGCAATCACTCACTCAAACTCACTCACTCACTCACACTCTCACACGCAATCACTCACTCAAACTCACTCACACTCACTCACTCACTCACTCACTCACTCACTCACTCACTAACTCATTCACTCACTAACACACTCACTCAATCACTTAGTCACACTCACTCACTTACACTAACTCACTCACTCACTCACACTCTCACACGCAATCACTCACTCAAACTCACTCACTCACTCACACTCTCACACTCAATCACTCACTCAAGCTCACTCACTCACACTCACTCACTCACTCACTCACTCACACGCAATCATTCACTCAAACTCACTCACTCACTCACTCACACTCTCACACGCATTCACTCACTCAAACTCACTCACACTCAATAACTCACTCACTCACTCTCACTCAAACACTCACTCACTAACACACTCTTACTAACTCACTCACACTAACTCTCTCTCTCTCACACACACACACACACACACACACACACACACACACACACACACACACAATACAGTATTCTCTGTATTTCTGTAGATCTTTTCTTTTCATTTTTAATGCAATTTTTATTTAATTTTTTTTGTAATAACACTGAATATCAGTATTTTCATTATTAGTATATCTTATATATATATATTTTTTAAATTAGTACCGTTAAAAGGTTTGGGGTTAAGTATGATTTTTTTTAAAAGCTTCTGCTCACCAAGGCTGTATTTATTTGATCAAAAAATTCAGTTAAAACATGAAATATTATTACAATTTTCTATGTGTTTTCTATGTGAATATCTGTTATTCTCTTTGTATTTGTTATCTACACACACATCAATCTCTCTCTCTCTCTCTCTCACTCAACTCACTCACACACACACTCATACACACACACACACACACACACACTCACACACACACACACACACACACACACACACACACACACACACACACACACTCACTCTCTCACTCAAACACACTCACTCACTCACTCACTCACTCATTTACTCACTCACACACACACACACACTCTCAATCACACACTCACTCACTCTCACTCACTCACTCACTCACTCAGTCACATTCACTAACTCACTCACTCACTCACTCACACTCTCACACTCACTAACCCACTCACTCACACTCACTCACACTCACACTCACTCACTCACTCACACTCACTAACTCACACTCTCACACTCAATCACTCACTCACTCACTCACTCACTCACTCACTCACTCACTCACTCATTCACTCACTCAATCACTCACTCAAACTCACTCACACTCACTCACTCACTCACTCACTCACTCACTCACTCACACACACTCTCACACGCAATCATTCACTCAAACTCACTCACTCACTCACACTCTCACACGCAATCACTCACTCACACTCAATAACTCACTCACTCACTCACTCACTCACTCACTCACTCTCACTCAAACACTCACTCACTCACTCACACTAACTCACTGACTCACACGCTCACACTCAATCACACTCACTCACCCACTCACTCACTCTCACTCACTCACTCACTAACCCACTCACTCACTCACACTCACTCACACTGACACTCACTCACTCACTCACTCACTCACTCACTCACTCACTCACTCACTCACTCACTCACTAACTCACACTCTCACACTCACTCACTCACACTCACACACACACACACACTCACTCACTCACTCACTCACACTCAATCACTCAATCACTCACTCAAACTCACTCACACTCACTCACTCACTCACACTCTCACACGCAATCACTCACTCAAACTCACTCACTCACTCACACTCTCACACGCAATCACTCACTCAAACTCACTCACTCACTCACACTCTCACACGCAATCACTCACTCAAACTCACTCACTCACTCACTCACACTCTCACACGCAATCACTCACTCAAACTCACTCACACTCACTCACTCACTTACTCACTAACTCATTCACTCACTAACACACTCACTCAATCACTTAGTCACACTCACTCACTTACACTAACTCACTCACTCACTCACTCACTCACTCACTCACTCACACTCTCACACTCAATCACTCACTCAAACTCACTCACTCACTCACACTCACTCACTCACTCACTCACTCACTCACACGCAATCATTCACTCAAACTCACTCACTCACTCACACTCTCACACGCAATCACTCACTCAAACTCACTCACACTCAATAACTCACTCACTCACTCTCACTCAAACACTCACTCACTAACACACTCTTACTAACTCAGTCACACTAACTCTCTCTCACACACACACACACACACAAACACACACACACACTCACTCACTCACTCACTCACTCACTCACACTCAATCACTCAATCACTCACTCAAACTCACTCACACTCACTCACTCACTCACTCACTCACACTCTCACACGCAATCACTCACTCAAACTCACTCACTCACTCACACTCTCACACGCAATTACTCACTCAAACTCACTCACTCACTCACACTCACTCACTCACTCACTCACTCACTCACTCACTCACTCACACTCTCACACGCAATTACTCACTCAAACTCACTCACACTCACTAACTCACTCACTCACTCACACTCTCACACTCAATCACTCACTCACTCACTCACCCACTCACACTAACTCACTCACTCACATTCACTCACTCACTCACACTCTCACACTCAATCACTCACTCACTCACTCACTCACTCACTCACACTAACTCACTCACTCACATTCACTCACTCACTCACTCACTCACTCACATTCACTCACTCACACTCTCACACTCAATCACTCACTCACTCACTCACTCACCCACTCACTCACTCACACTAACTCACTCACTCACATTCACTCACTCACTCACTCACTCAAACTCACTCACACTCACTAACTCACTCACTCACTCACACTCTCACACTCAATCACTCACTCACTCACTCACCCACTCACACTAACTCACTCACTAACATACTCTCACTAACTCACTCACACTAACTCACACACACACACACACACACACACACACACACACACACACTCACTCACTCACACTAACTCACTCACTCACTCACATTCACTCACTCACTCACACTCTCACACTCAATCACTCACTCACTCACTCACCCACTCACTCACTCACACTAACTCACTCACTCACATTCACTCACTCTCTCACACTCAATCACTCAATCACTCACTCACCCACTCACTCACTCACTCACTCACTCACACTAACTCACTCACTCACATTCACTCACTCACTAACACACACACACACACACACACACACACACACACACACACACACACACACACACACACACACACACACACACACTCACTCACACTAAGGACATGAGGACATTCCATAGGCGTTTTATACTGTACAAATTTTCTATCACTCTACACCTAACAGAAAATAACAACAACAAAAAAAAAAACACAAATTAGTTTTTTATACCAGTTACCAGACGTCCCCAAATGTAGGTTTTTGGAGATTTTTTCAAGTTAAGTTCACTTTTTGGGTACAAATTTGTGTAAAGTAGGTACACACACACACACACACACACAGGTTCCATCCATCACAAGGACTTGGTTGTATTTCATGGCTGCAGATCTCGGCCCAATATCGACCCATCTGAGAATCAGACGCTCGAGGAACACAACACTATCTCTGAGTTACAAAGGGATCAATACTGGAGACCTTAAAGTAGGTTTTTTGTTGACAAGCACTTCTTACACATTTGGGAAGTTAGTTTACACATAAAACACACAGCATTTATTTATTTAATTAAATTGTCTTTTATTTCATTTAATCGTGCATTGCTAGTTTAATCTACTTTCACTCAGATTGACCGAAGGTCCATAAACAAGGTCCCTCCGGTGTACACCTGATCCATAGTCATCATCTTTAACCTCACCGCTGGCTTTGTTCAGGTGCTCTCTGCAGCATCGCTCGACACTGTTTGCCTTGAAGCATCAAGCGAAGCCTTCAGCACATCTGCGTTCCTCTGAGCCACGTGTTTTGTCCTCCAGTGACTCACATTCACAGCAAACACTCGCTTAAAATTCACTGGCCCGCAGCGCACATGCAGGACTATCAGATGCCGGACACAAAGCTGAATTAAAAATAAGGAAAAGAAACCAATGCGTCCCACAGTCTCTGGAGAAGCTGCTCTGGTCTAATTACCCGCTCCTCATCCAGCGCCGCGTCCTCAATGTGTCAAAACTGATCTATCACCAGCTCTCCTCCTGAATGACACCCAACAGACCAGCAGCTCACCTGCAAACATCCTCCTACCAGAAGAAAATGCAGCACTGATGCCATTATAAACATCATGTGCTGATCAGAAGATCATCTTCTCAACAGATCAACTCTATAAAGCTACTGTCTCTTATCAAAACTTTGCAGTTAAACCTGTTTCACACTCAATCTCCTCCATAAGAGTAATTGTACAAGTGTCCAGCTTCAGCATTGCATTATATGTTTGGATCATTTCAAGACATATTACTGGAGATATAGAGCTACCACTGATATTGAGATAATTTTATGTCAGTATCTGCTCTACTGTTATAAATATCTCATTGATTTACATTAAGTATCTTGGGGTCTTGTTCACGAGTGAGGGAAGGATGGAACGGGAGATTGACAGACGGATCGGTGCAGCTTCTGCAGTAATGCGGTCGCTGTACCGGTCTGTCGTGGTGAAGAAAGAGCTGAGCGCAAGGCGAAGCTCTCGATTTACCGGTCAATCTACGTTCCTACTCTCACCTATGGTCATGAGCTTTGGGTCCCGGATACAGGCGGCCGAAATGTGCTTTCTCCGCAGGGTGGCTGGGCGATCCCTTAGAGATAGGGTGAGAAGCTCAGTCACCCGGGAGGAGCTCAGAGTAGAGCCGCTGCTCCTCCACATCGAGAGGGGTCAGCTGAGGTGGCTCGGGCATCTGTTCCGGATGCCTCCTGGACGCCTTCCCGGGAAGGTGTTCCGGGCGCGTCCCACTGGGAGGAGACCCCGGGGAAGACCTAGGACACGCTGGAGAGACTATGTCTCCCGGCTGGCCTGGGAACGCCTCGGTGTCCCCCCAGAAGAGCTGGAGGAAGTGTCTAGGGAGAGGGAAGTCTGGGGTTCTCTGCTTAGACTGCTGCCCCCGCGACCCGGCCCCGGATAAGCGGAAGAAGATGGATGGATGGATGGATGGATGGATGGATGGATGGATGGATGATTTACATCACAAGCAGCTCAGTTTCATCATCAGTTTGAGTCTCTGAATAAAATGTAACAGTTTTTTCTCAATTTTATTCAGACTACATGAGACATAAGAGCATAAAACACCTTCAACAAACACAAAAATGCAAACTTTTCTAACTATTATTTCATGTCAGAGTGTACCGGGTAGAGGAAGAAACTTTAGGAAGAGCATCAGCGGTGAAAGTCATCCAGGAGTCAGAAAGCTAAACAGATACAGTTTTAAAATACTGGCACCTTTGCATTCTATTAAATAATGCAGCATTTCTTCCACAACATTGTTGAAGTTACAGTATACCTTCGATTCTCATGTGGGTCACTGTACAGCGTGTGGCAGCTGCTGTCACTAACTTCTAGAAAGTCCAATGCAATGCACACAAGTCCTCTCGAATATGTTTTAGCACACATTTTCACTGTAATTTGGAGAAATGGTCTAACATTTAAAATCTCTATTATTTTTTTCTATTAAGTCTCTAAGCATGAAATATGCATGTCACTAATCAAAGAGGCTAAAAAGATTAGTTGTTGGTTGTGTGGTTGTGATTAAATAAATACTTTAGAATCAGGTGCTATTAGTTAATGCATTGATTAAGATTATATTATTGACATAAGTAAAAAGTCAAATTAAAAACAATGTCAGTGGTGCCTTTTCTTTTAGGCTAATTGACATGCATAACGAATGCATTTTTGGTGAAAATGTGTGAAAAACATGACAGTGTTTGATCATCAAAAAAGAGACATTTTGATAAATGTTTCACATCTAAAGCTTCACCAAGGACAGACTAAAATCTTCTGTGGCTCATTTTTGATTTGACAGCAGATCTTTGGTCATTTGATCAAATCACAATTAGTTATTTAGTTTATAGTCCTGTTATAGTGCTGTTTTGGCTCAATCTGGAACAATCCACTCACTAGCTGTGACACATTAACACACTAATTGTTTAAACTGATGCATTATTTCATTAAATGAAATGACAATATGTTTTAATCTGTATCATCAGTGAAACTCAAGAACAGGTTGAGTAACTACAAAAAATGCACTTATAATGTTTTCACTTCAGCGATTGCATTTTTGCACTCTTATATCAGATTTCGTGCTTTATTACCATGACGGACAGGGTTTTCATGTAATCTTCTTCAGTTGATTGTATAAATACAAATATTTTATAAACACGTCCCATATGCAGGTCTCAGTTGTCTGTAATAAAAGCTGAATTTGCAACAACATGAGCAACTTGTGTTCTAGACAACAAACATCTTTTTTCCTCAGTGGAGCAAAACTGATCCCCAGCAAAACCCAGGACAAACACTGAGAAAGAGCATCCAATGCAGCAGAAAAACAATAAAAACAATGATGCAATCACCTGCTAACACCAACAATACATGCATATATCGCTCACAAACAGCATGTTTACATATGCTTTCCAACAACAGTCTCATCACATGGAGGATTTGCACAAACAACCGAACTGATATCTACATGCACAATCTATTCAAACAACACATCATGTATAGATAACATTTTTGTTTAGTTTATGCCGATGTATACAAGGCTTTGGGTGTTGTTTTGTTGCAGACGGGATCAGATTACAGGAAGCTCTTATAGTCAAAGGCGTTTTATATTGTATGTGTGTCTGCGTGTCCACATCCGTCTGTGACAGAACAGATCTTGTCTTCTTCAAGAAAGATGGATCGTGTATTGATGAGAGTGAAAGCAGATGAGTGCTGGTGTATTTTAGATCTTCACAAATGCTTTGTGGATGGATCCCATGAATACAAACCCACAGAAAAACACCACTGCATGGAAAGCTTCTGGTGTAAAGAGAACACTCACTAGCTGCATGCACCAGTAGCGTAATGTAACAAAGACATAATCATTTTATATTAATAAAGTAAATCTATGTCACACAAGGAGTGACGTTTTTTTTTTCCAGGTATATGTCCCTGGAGCACAGAAGCAGTCATCAGTATCACAAGTATATTTGTAGCAATAGACAACAATACATTGTATGGGTCACAATTATAATTTTTTCTTTTATGCCAAAAACCATTAGGATATTAAGTACAGATCATGTTCCATGAAGACATTTTGTAAATTTCCTACCATAAATATATCTAAACTTAATGTTTGATTAGTAATATGCATTGCTAAGAACTTCATTTGAACAACTTTAAAGATGATTTTCTCAATATTTAGATTTTTTTGCTCCCTCAGATTCTAGATTTTCAAATAGTTGCATCTCAGGCAAATATTGTCCTCCGAACAAACCACACATCAATGAGAAGTATATTTATTCTGGTTTCAGATGATGCAAACATCTCAAATTTAAAAAAAATGTAACCATATGACTGGTTTTGCGCTCCAGGGTCACATATAAGCATAATAACAAACACAATAATCATTGTTACATATCATCATAATAACAAACGTAATAATCATTTCATACAAGTTTAATAAAGCATCACATGGCTTACATTTTAAAAACAATATTGCTTGTTTTTTCTCAATTTTGATTTTGAAAATAGTTCCAAACAAAGATCACAGCACTGTTTTGCGCATCTGAGTGACGGCATTTTTAAATATAGAATGGAAAAGCTTTTTAAACGAATCGGTTGAAAGAATGATTCAGTGACTCACTCATTAAAAATGAATCTGTCGTTTAATGAATCGTTTGAATCTCAATGACTCACTCATGAACAGTGAATTGCTGCCAACTGGTGGTTTTAAATTCACATTTCTACTATTTTCATGTTTTAAATTATTATTATTATTATTAATAATAAAAATAAAAACCTCTGAGCTATATTAAACTGTGCAAACAGCCAACATGCTATTTCATGTGAACTGAACACAATATTGCTACTCAAACTTAATTTTTTTACTCAAACTAATTTACTTAATGAAATCTATTATATTGGGGAAAATGTATATATCTCTTAGAATTTCATATATATATATATATATATATATATATATATATATATATATATATATATATATATAACAGTTATGAAATATTTACCCATAAATCTGAAGTTGCACTGTGATACTTTATTTCTAATAGATTACATAATGAAAAGATGATATAATGAACTAAAAGCAAATTTACACACTCTCTTTTGATTTTTTTTATCCAATCAAACCCTCTCTAGAATTTTCTGGCCCCTTCCTTTGCCCCTATCCATTAATATTCCCTTTATTGTATAAAATATAGTATTATAATAGCAAATTTGGTGCAGAAACAATTTTCACTTATAAATTATAAGTAGATCTTTTTATGTAATAATACAGAAAGAGAACTTTGCTCATTAAACATACACAGTTAACTGACATATTATTTAATTTCAGGTTCAGAACGTGTATTTGATAAAAAAAGTGTTTACTTGCTTCTTTGTTTATTAGATTTTCAGTATGAGCATCAACACAACAAACCTCGTCATAATCATTGTGTGAGCAGATCTGAATCAGAGCGAGTGTGTAAGAGTGTGAATGTGTGTGTGTGTGTGTGTGTGTGTGTGTGTGTGTGTGTGTGTGTGTGTGTGCAGTCACTGACATCCATCTGTCTGACTGTATTTTTCTCCTCTAGAAATCACTGGCGTTTCTCATCATGACCCAGTTCTCTCAGAAACTCCTGACTGCCATCTTCCCTGAGAGACAGATCTAAAGATGAACAAAACACAGAAAGAAGGATGCAGGAACATGACTGGACTATTAACAGGGGCAACCAGAAAAAATAATATATAAGGGATCAATAGTGTTATTTCAGGATATACTATTTTTATATTTTGAATTGTGTTTTTATTTTCAATGTAAAGTTTCAGTATTTTTGTTTTGTCATTTTCATTAGCTTTTGTATTTATTCTATTTTATTCCTTTGTTTTTATTCATTTTTATAGTTTTAAAAGTTTTATTTTTTTAAAGTTTATTAACTTCATAAGTCACTTCACTATTGCACTGGTCTGACATTAACTCTTATGAAGTGACTATGATTTATGCTCAAATGATAATTTGATAATGATAATGTAAATAATATTAAGCCACAGATGCTGAAGGTGTTCAACTGGGACTGAACTCTGTGTTCGATTTATTTCTCCTCTTCACACTGAAGAAAACAGCAGAAGGTTCTTTATAGTGACACACAGAAGAAGCGCTTTAAACATTAATTTGACACACAGAACATCTCTCAAAGAGCATGTGATTTCCCCAATCCGATCCTGATCCCGGCCATGTGGGAAAATTGTGGCTGTACAAAACGATCATGTCAGATTCCCTCTGTACCTGATCTGAAGTCTCTCATCGACAGCAGTCAGACCTCTCTGCTTTTTCTTGAAGATTTCTCACAGTTTAAATCAGTTTAGTTAATGCAAACAAGTCTGACTACAATAACTGAGCTTATTTTTAAGCTTCTTAAAAATGTAGTTGTGTGTCATGTGCATGTATTACCATGTTTTCTGGACTTGTACCATGGTACCATTATGTTTTGGACACATATCATGAGAGCAGCATGTAAGAACTAGCTCAGTTCTTCATCAAGTAATTGAGTGATCACAGATAACACCCTAGTGTTCGTCAGATTGCCGTGGGCTAAGGACGAGTATGAAAACAAGCTAAATGAATGGCAACATTTAACCTAAAGCAGACTCTGTCTGCTCAAGAGCTTCACGTGAAGCTTTTTTGTCACAATACAGACTTATCCTACATCATTATGGATTTAAATGTTCATAATGAGTCCCTGACTTGGGTAGAAACCTGAGGAGGGTTTATTAAAGTTTAAAGAAGCTGGAATCAAACTCTGGTTCTTTTGGACTCGAGGCTGCAGCAAACATCATTATGACCCTTCACTGACTGTGTAGTGAAGTCGGGCACAGTAGCCCACGAGTCTGTAAACAACTTTCAGAGCTGACACACATCAGTTTCCCAGCTTCTGATAAGTCCAGGGGATTTATCACTTTGGTTTCTGACTGGAAAACATTCACATTATCATGTCCCTCTCTGCACGCCAGTTGGCAAGCACAATCCAAATGACATTAAGGCTATCAGGAGATCAGTAATCCGCTCACACTGTTACTGCGGGAGCACACAGCGTTTCACTTGGATGGATGCAGCACTGCAGAAGAAACTTTACTCCTGAATCACTTTGGTATTCAAAGAACCACAAACACCAAACCACCGTCAGCTGATGTATGTGATGCTATGCAGGAGACAAAGAAAAGTGCAAATAAAAATGTTTCCTTTATTTTGTAAAACACAATGAGATATTAGAGTGTGTGAAGCGCTTTTCTTGTGATTTATACAACAAAACTTGTGATATTGTGATATTAGTGTTAGTAAATGATGACAATTTTTGGTATCACTTTACAATAAGGGTCCATTCCATTAACTTCTTTAGAAAAATGAATAGTTCATCCAAAAATGAATATCTGCTTAATATGGGCTCCCCATCAGGTTATCCAAGATCAGGACCAAGATCTCCAAATCTGATGAAGAAACAAACTCTTCGTAATCTTGGATGGCCTAAGGGTGAGCACGGATTTTTCATTAAAATGATTTGCCGCTAAAATGACTTTTCTGAGGAATCAATACCAATTATTTCTGTTCTAGTGAACTATGGCACAGACTGACTGTACTTACATTTCATAATCCATCAGTCTGTCGCAGTCGCTGAGCTGCGTGTCAAACACAAACACACATGCTTAAGCATCGGCTCCAGACCACTGACAGCTATTTACAGGAAGCACCTTCCCAGTTTACAGCATCTCAGTTTAAACAATTTATTCAGCCCATGTCAAATCGGCTCACAATCATTTCAGTTTTCCAGCAAAACAATCCTGGTTTGGAGTCATAACCTGTTTCTCTGCTTCTCATCGTCGACCGCAGCATCCCAAGAAAGCTGTGAAACAATTTATGAGCACAAAATAGTGTCCGTTTCAGACAAGAGCCATTAGACTAGAGGAGAGGAGCAGATTCTGGACACCTGTGATCAATAAAGCCTTCTGACAGGACAACAGCTCTGAGTCACTGAACTGTAATTGGACATTAAGAGCAATCTACTTAAGAGCACCGCAGCCTTTTCATTTGTGTTCATGAACAAAAGCTTTAGAGAATTCCAGAGGACAGAGTGTGAAATACAAGGGAAAATTTAGGGAATCACATGAATTAACAAGACAATTAAATATGCACAAAACAAAATAAATGCAGTTCTAATCTAAGAGCAGGTTGAATATTCAAGGCTTACAAAAATATGTTCTAATAATTTTTTACTAACATTTTCATTAAGTTATGAAAACATTATTTCTGAATGTACTCTGAATGTTTAAAACTACCAGTTTTTTATGTTTTACAAATGCTTTCTCTTTGTTTTATGAACATTGAAGGAACATTCCATTGTATCACTTTACCATTACATTGCTCTTCACAAAAATGTAAAGATTACTGACTACTACTTTATGTTCTACTAAATTTGTTGTCACCCAGAATATAGCATTTTTTTGAACATTTATTTTTTATTATTGAGAATGTTAAAATGTCCAGTTTTCTTGTCATGATTACAATGTTTTTTAAATGTTACAAAAACATTTCTAAAAACATTCCTTAAGTACAAATGACATTGCAACATTAGGACATTCCGAGAATGTTGATCTCAGAACATTTTATCTCAATGCTATGAGAATCGGAATTTCAAACATTAAGTTCTAATAATGTTCCATAAACATTACTTCAAGAATTTTGCCCTAATATTTATATACATTTTTAAAAACACTGTTCTGAGAATTTTCTCTGTTAGTTGGGTCACCGGTGTCATTTGCTTCCACTAATCTTAGCTGCACAAGAGGTCTAAGGTTACACATGTAACAATGGTTCCTCGAGAGGAAACGAGACACTGCGCCCCCTATGGGGCACATTAGGGGAATGCAGCCTAAATGAACGGTGTCTGAAGTATGTGTGAAACAATTCCAGTCTATTGGCCTGTCTGGACTATAAAATCAAAGCCAGGGTGCTGGAAGTATAAAAGGGTACCTGCTGAATACATCATCCACCTATCTGTCTGAAGGAGACATAAACAGGCAGGACGATGGCATGGTGAGGGGGTACAGCGTCCCGTTCCCTCTCGAGGAACCATGGTTACTTATATTACCCGAGACGTTTCCATTCAAGGAAATCCTCACTGCACTGCCTAGGGGACACATTGAGGAACAAAATCCAACCATGCTGTGCCGAGTCGCTTGTCTATCCACTTGGTGGGAGAGCACCAAGGAAGCGACAGACACAGAAAGGGGTCATGCCACTTATGACACAGACCGCTCACACAACTTGGCAGAAATGGGGGAACCCAAATAGATCAAGGGGAACATCCAACCCAAGTCAGGAACAAAGCAGGCAAAAAACGCCGGCTTACCACGTGTCCAAGCCAGATCAAGCCAAATGAGAATAAGATAATAAGATCTCAGAATAAGAGAGAAACAGACTAATACTAGCATAGATGCCATTCTTCTACTGATGTAGCAAGTACATGTTTTAATTTGTGGAACATCACACACTACTTGATCTTAGCTTGTATTCAGATCTACTAGGTGTTAAGAGTGTAGTTAAATATGAAGGAGTATGTCCAGTTATTGATTTATACACAAAGATCAACCAATGTTTAAACCCTCTTGTGTTAAGTGAGGACCAACCGACCATTTCATATAGTACAGTGATGAACAGAGTACTTTGTATGCATTAGAAATCTCAATGCTGAATGATACACAGAATCCAATGATTTCAACAAGGTCTTTGTGGAGTGTCTGTAAAACACATCTCCATAGTCTAAAACCGGTAAAAACGTAGCTTCAACCAGCTTTTTCCTAGCTTTCTGTGTAAAGCAGGAACGGTTTCTGAAATAAAAACCAAGCTTTAATTTCAATTTAGCGCGTAACTGTTTAATATGCAAATTAAAACACATGTTTTCCTCTAATATAAAACCCAGATATTTATATGAGCAAACTAATTCTATTGGCCTGCCCTGTAATGTGTGGAGTTGAGGCAAGGAAGGTCCAGGCTTAGATTGAGCTGGATATTTTCAAATGCTTTTTGTAGCCTTAAAATTGTCTCATCAGGTGATTTTCAGAACAATAACTAATGGTATCATCAGCGTACAAATGCATTTTTGCATTTATCACATTTTCACTAAGGTTATTAATATATACTGTAAACAGCAAAGGTCCCAAAATAGAGCCCTGCGGTACTCCAGAGTTAACAGTAAGTTTCTCAGACATACAGTCATTTAAAAGTACACGTTGACATCTGTTATTTAAATAGCTACTGACCCAACCAATAGCAGCATCAGATAGGCCAATGCATGCCAACCGTGATAATAAGATAGCATGATTGACTGTATCAAAGGCTTTTGTTAAAACAATAAACAACGCAGCACATGATTTATGATCATCTAAAGCACTGATAATGTAATTAAGTACTTTCATAGTAGCAGTGGTAGTACTATGTTTTTTTCGAAAGCCAGACTGAAAAACAGATAGAATATTACTAACCAGGAATTGTTTTAATTGTTCACTGACAATAGATTCTAAAATATTAGCTATCACTGCTGCACAACTCCTTGTTCAAGCTCTTGTTCTGTCCAGGCTGGACTATTGCAATGCCCTCTTGGCAGGTCTTCCAGCCAGTTTTATCAAACCTTTACAATTAATCCAGAGCGCGTCAGCAAGATAAATTTTTTATTTGCCAAAAAGAATACACGTCACACCTCTGTTTATCAATTTGCACTGGCTTCCAATAGCTGCTTGTATAAAATTCAAGGCATTAATGTTTGCCTACAAAACTACCACTGGCTCTGCACCCATTTACCTAAATTTGTTACTTCAGACTTATGTGCCCTCTAGAAGCTTGCGTTCTGCAAGTGAACGTCGCTTGATTGTTCATCCCAAAGAAGCACAAAGTCACTTTTACGGACTTTTAAGTTAAATGTTCCTCCTGGTGGAATGACCTCCCCAACTCTATCCGAGCAGCTGAGTCCTTAACCATCTTCAAGAATCGGCTTAAAACACATCTCTTCCATCTTTATTTGACCCTTTAACTTAAACACTCACTATTCTAATTATATTCTATATAAAACAATCAAACTAACTTTCTAATCTTTTTGTATTCCATTTTCTTTTCATTTATTATACAATTATAAAAAAAGACCTCTAACACTAGCTTGCTCTATTCTTTTTTTATTCTATCTGTTTTCTTTATATTATATTATTTAAAAGCCCATGCTACGTGTACTGTGTTAACCTAACTGAGACTTGTTATAGCACTTATATATCATTGCTCCTTTTGTTGTTTTCGATTGCTTCCACTGTCTTCATCTGTAAGTAGCTTTGGATAAAAATGTCTGCTAAATGAATAAATGTAAATGTAAATGACACTAAAATAACAAGGTACTGGCTCTGATATTTAGAAGCAACTTTTTCATACATCAATGTGTTTTTTAGTCATTCTGGAAAACTGTGGATGAAAGCAGATCGCTCTACTAAACACAAACCCAGCACTGCATCACAACTTACTTCAATATCGGACTTATATTATAATTACATCCATAAGTTTTTTGTGATATTTGGATGGACTCATTAATCTGTTGCTTTATAATGAGAACAATTTCGTTTCTGACATTGCTTAGGATTTTGTTCAGAAATAGCAATGCACCTTCATATTCGTTTCTCTTGTGCAAATAAAGCACATGAACCAGTTCATTTCGTGTTACTAATATCTAAAACGGGAGTTGTTGTTATGAAAATCAATGAGAGTTAAACACTTTCCACCCACTGCATTGTAAATTTGTGAATAGCTCTGTGATTAACAGTCAGTCAGAATTAATGACAAACTCTGATTTACTGGATTATGGATAATGTTCTTATTGCACTGGGTCGAGAAACTAATCAATCAGAAACTCAGAATAATTCATAGTTTGCATTAATTACAGATATTATTAGCATGATTATTTGGGGTTTTCTGGAATACGTCAAACCAGATCTGCATTTCTTTGTTCAGAATCCGGGACTTTTTCTGGTTTTCCTGCTTCTTCACTGATCAGAAAGTGTTTCTGTATCTGTTTTCATGCAATTATAGCGACACAAAGGCTGTCCGATACACGATATAAGAGAAATAACACCAAACAGATCAATATACACAAACATAAAGACACTCATGTTTGGACTTGAATTTAATTTATTACTGAAGATTTCAGATGATCAATATTTGTTTGACAGCAATGTTTCAAAGCCTACAATAGATCCTCTTTAAGTTTTAACTTTAAACACTAAAAGAGAAGTCAATGTTTAATTTCAGAATATTAGTAAATGAGTTTTATTTCAGAGAAACTGTTGTTCATGTAACCACTAAATTAGGAAGTCCATAAATAACAAAGTTGAATGCAGAAGGAGTTTTTCTCTGTGTGTCTTCAGCTGAACTCTCGTCTGCTGTAAGTCAAGGAAAAAGACAACAGGCCGTCATCTCTTGGTATTTTGTGGTTATTTAGTTGCATAAACAGTCAAATGTGCAGAAGCTGCAGGAATAAAGCCAACAAACACACGAGACCTGTCGGGCCGGAGCAGTTTCTGCTGACTTCTGTCTCTTCTGACTTGAGTGTGTGTAAAACACGAGCGGCTCGTCCTGACGTCAGTCCTGCTCTCAGAAGATCTAGAGCCATGAAACACACATGAAGCTGATATCAGAAGTGCTTCTGAACAAGCATCACGTGTCTGTAAGTGTGTGATATAACCCCTTAGTTATTATAGCAGCTAAAACTGAAACTAAAACTGAAGGTTTTTCCCCCGTATTTAATATAAACGTTAGCTAAAAACTAAAACATTGAAAACATTTTATTTCATTATGCTCTAAGTCTATTTACATTGTATAGATTTTTATTTCTGTTATAGTTATTTTAAAACGTAATTAAAATGAGAAATGCACTTGAAATAAAATAAACATTAACTGAAATATTAAAATATATTAAATATTAAAATATTTAAAACCTTTTTATTAAATATTTTTTTAATTAAATTGTTTTTATTTTATTTTATATTCTCCACAACAAAATGACTAAAACTTCAACCCGAAAATTTTAAATTAAAATGAAATTAGAAATGTAAACAAACAACAACAAGTGTAATAGTATCTGTATATTCTTCAGTGTTAATAAAGGATGTTCCTGTAGAAAATGACTTCAGGTCATGAATGCATGAAGGCAGTATGATTAGTTTTTGGATGGATGCATGAGTGTAAGTGTGTGATGCACTCACTGTCCAGGAGCGAGCGCATGTTTTGTGTGTTTGCTGCGGTGCTGCTGTGCCACTGGTTGAGCAGGACAGAACGAACCCCGCTGAGAGTGAAGAGATACGCCGAGCCCAGCACACCGTCTGAAGCCCGTCTGAAGAAAGAGAAGCTTACAGTGAACCAGAGAGAAACATCACCACAGAAAACATCTCATAAAGCCAAGAGAGGAGGATGAAAATGTGTTTTCTGTAAGGTCATGGGTTCGATTCCCTCGGAAAGCAAGAGTTGATCATATTTAGTTGTATGCAAAGTTGCAATGAAAATTTTTTTCATTTAAACATTTATCTGTGTCACTGGAGACTCTGTGAAATCAGAACAGGGTTTGTGTCTTTAGCTTGATGTCGATTATCTCATAGCTCATCTATATATTAATATTATGCTAACAGTTAACACAGATAAACCTCTAACAGAAATATGCATTTATCACATTTGCTGCATTAATCTGTGCAAATGCACATATTACATTCACATTTAGCAGACACTTTTATACAAAGTGACTTACAGAGCATTTAAGCTAACAATTTTCTCCTAACTTGTCATTAGCGTCTTCATTCCAACCTATCGCTGTATTCTTTTCTCCTCTCGCTCCAGTTTTTCAAAAGTTCATCAAACAACCGCAGTAAGAAGTTTCATCAAGCACGGTGAGTAATGGCTTCTCCCGTCATTGTTACTTGCACCTCTTGCCACATGTACAGTTTATCTATCTCTGTCGCTGATGAGGGATTCACATGTGATAAATGCAGGGAAATAGTTAGGCTGACAGAGAAGATTTCAGAATTAGAGACACGCATCCAAACTTTAATTGAGGACAGTAAGAATGTTAGGGCTCTAGATATGGCTTTGGATGCGTCTAGCTCAGGGATTCATGTACATTGTTCGGTTCCGGAAACAGAGCCCCTGCAGCAGGGCAACTGGGTGACAGTGAGGCAGCGTAGTCGTGGGTCAAAACACCGCTCTTCTGTTCCGATCAAAACATTAAACAGGTTCTCCCCACTCAGTGAAAGTGAAGTGACATTCAGCCAAGTATGGTGACCCATACTCAGAATTTGTTCTCTGCATTTATCCCATCCGAAATGCACACACACAGAGCAGTGAACACACACACACACTGTGAGCACACACCCGGAGCAGTGGGCAGCCATTTATGCTGCGGCGCCCGGGGAGCAGTTGGGGGTTCGATGCCTTGCTCAAGTCGCAGTATTGAAGGTGGAGAGAGAACTGTACATGCACTCCCCCCACCCACAATTCCTGCCGGCCCGGGACTCGAACTCACAACCTTTCGATTGGGAGTCCGACTCTCTAACCATTAGGCCACGACTTCCCAAATGCATCCACTGAGAAACCTGATGAAAGTGCTCTAGTTATTGGTGATTCTATTGTACGGAACGTGAATATAGAGACACCAGCCACCATAGTCAAATGTTTACCGGGAGCCAGAGCGCCTGACATCTTGGCAAATTTAAAAGTGCTGGCTAATGCTAAACGTAAATACAGTAAGATTGTTATTCATGCCGGGGCTAATGATGTTCGACTTCGCCAGTCGGAGATCACTAAAAATAACATTAAAGAGGTGTGTGAACTTGCAAGCACGATGTCAGACACTGTAATATGCTCTGGTCCCCTCCCTGCTTACCGTGGTGATGAGATGCATAGCAGATTGTCATCACTCAATGGCTGGATTTCTAAGTGGTGCCCACAGAATAACATAGGTTTCATAGACAATTGGACGAGCTTTTGCGGCAGACCTGACCTGTTTAAAAGAGATGGTCTTCATCCCTCCTGGGGTGGCGCCCCTCTTCTCTCTAGAAATATGGCAAATAGTCTTAGTGTTTATACTTGACTAACTGGGGCCCAGGTCAGGAAGCAGACAGACTGGCTAAACCGACCGTCTGCTAGCCGCCTCCCGTCACAGAGGTCAGTCAATTCTCAGCACATAGAGACTTTTTCACCTAGATATCACACTATAGAGACTGTGTCTGTTCCCCGAACTAGAAAAAACAAAAAACGTCCAAACCAAGTTAAGATTAACAATTTAATTGAGGTTCAACAAATAAAAAACAGAAGCAATATGGATAAACAAATGATGAAGCTTGGCTTATTGAATATCAGATCCCTTTCTACGAAAACACTTTTTGTAAATAATATGATCACTGATCATAATATAGATGTACTCTGTTTGACAGAAACCTGGCTAAAACCTGATGATTACATTATTTTAAATGAGTCCACCCCCCAAGATTACTGTTATAAACATGAGCCACGTCTAAAAGGCAAAGGGGGAGGTGTTGCTTCAATTTATAACAATGTTTTCAGGATTTCTCAGAGAGCAGGCTTCAAGTATAACTCGTTTGAAGTAATGGTGCTTCATATAACATTATCCAGAGAAACAAATGTTAATGATAAATCCCCTGTTATGTTTGTACTGGCTACTGTATACAGGCCACCAGGGCACCATACAGACTTTATTAAAGAGTTTGGTGATTTTACATCCGAGTTAGTTCTGGCTGCAGATAAAGTTTTAATAGTTGGTGATTTTAATATCCATGTTGATAATGAAATTCTGAAATGAAAAATGAAATTCATTTATAGACATTCTGAACTCTAATGGTGTTAGACAACACGTTTCAGGACCTACTCATTGTCGAAATCATACTCTAGATTTAATACTGTCACATGGAATTGATGTTGATGGTGTTGAAATTATTCAGCCAAGTGATGATATCCCAGATCATTATTTAGTTCTGTGCAAACTTCATATAGCCAAAATTGTAAATCCTACTTCTTGTTACAAGTATGGAAGAACCATCACTTCTAACACAAGAGACTGCTTTTTAAGTTATCTTCCTGATGTATCCAAATTCCTTAGCATATCCAAAACCTCAGAACAACTTGATGATGTAACAGAAACTATGGACTCTCTCTTTTCTAGCACTTTAAATACAGTTGCTCCTTTAGGCTTAAGGAAGGTTAAGGAAAACAGTTTGACACCATGGTATAATGAGCATACTCGCACCCTAAAGAGAGCAGCCCGAAAAATGGAGCGCAGCTGGAGGAAAACAAAACTAGAGGTATTTCGTATTGCTTGGCGGGAAAGTAACATATCCTACAGAAAAGCATTAAAAACTGCTAGATCCGATTACTTTTCTTCTCTTTTAGAAGAAAACAAACATAACCCCAGGTATTTATTCAATACAGTGGCTAAATTAACGAAAAATAAAGCTTCAACAAGTGTTGACATTTCCCAACATCACAGCAGTAATGACTTTATGAACTACTTTACTTCTAAAATCGATACTATTAGAGATAAAATTGCAACCATTCAGCCGTCAGCTACAGTATCACATCAGACAGTGCACTATAGACCCCCTGAGGAACAGTTCCACTCATTCTCTACTATAGGAGAGGAAGAATTGTATAAACTTGTTAAATCATCTAAACCAACAACATGTATGTTAGACCCTATACCATCTAAGCTCCTGAAAGTGGTGCTTCCAGAAGTCATAGATCCTCTTCTGACTATTATTAATTCCTCATTGTCATTAGGATATGTCCCCAAAACCTTCAAACTGGCTGTTATTAAGCCTCTCATCAAAAAACCACAGCTTAACCCCAAAGAACTAGTTAATTATAGACCAATCTCGAATCTCCCTTTTCTGTCCAAGATACTAGAAAAGGTGGTATCCTCACAATTATATTCCTTCTTAGAGAAAAATGGTATATGTGAGGATTTCCAGTCAGGATTTAGACCGTATCATAGAACTGAGACTGCTCTCCTTAGAGTTACAAATGATCTGCTCTTATCATCTGATCATGGGTGTATCTCTCTATTAGTTTTATTGGATCTTAGTGCTGCGTTTGACACAATTGACCACAAAATTCTTTTGCATAGACTTGAACACTTTGTTGGCATCAGTGGAAGTGCATTAGCATGGTTTAAATCGTACTTATATGACCGCCATCAGTTCGTAGCAGTGAATGAAGATGTATCCTATCGATCACAAGTGCAGTATGGAGTACCTCAAGGCTCAGTACTAGGGCCGCTACTCTTCACACTCTATATGTTGCCTTTGGGAGATATCATCAGGAAACATGGTGTTAGCTTTCACTGTTATGCTGATGATACTCAACTCTATATTTCTTCGCAGCCCGGTGAAACACACCAATTTGAAAAACTAATGGATTGCTTAGTCGATATAAAAAACTGGATGACAAGTAATTTCTTTACTGCTAAATTCTGAAAAAACAGAGGTGTTAATTATAGGACCTAAAAATTCCGCTTGTAATAACCTAGAACACTGTCTAAGACTTGATGGTTGCTCTGTCAATTCTTCGTCATCAGTTAGGAACCTAGGTGTGCTATTTGATCGCAATCTTTCCTTGGAAAAATGCAGTTTTACAAATGCTAGAAACGTGGCTTTCTATCTCAAAAATATATCTAAATTACGGCCTATGCTCTCAATGTCAAATGCAGAAATGTTAATCCATGCTTTTATGACCTCAAGGTTAGATTATTGTAATGCTTTATTGGGTGGTTGTTCTGCACGCTTAGTAAACAAACTACAGCTAGTCCAAAATACAGCAGCAAGAGTTCTTACTAGAACCAGGAAGTATGACCATATTAGCCCGGTCCTGTCAACACTGCACTGGCTCCCTATCAAGCATCGTATAGATTTTAAAATATTGCTTATTACCTATAAAGCCCTGAATGGTTTAGCACCTCAGTATTTGAATGAGCTCCTTTTACATTATAATCCTCTACGTCCGCTACGTTCTCAAAACTCAGGCAATTTGAAAATACCTAGAATATCAAAATCAACTGCAGGCGGCAGATCCTTTTCCTATTTGGCGCCTAAACTCTGGAATAACCTACCTAACATTGTTCGGGAGGCAGACACACTCTTGCAGTTTAAATCTAGATTAAAGACCCATCTCTTTAACCTGGCTTACACATAACATACTAATATGCTTTTATTATCCAAATCCGTTAAAGGATTTTTAGGCTGCATTAATTAGGTAAACCGGAACCGGAAACACTTCCCATAACACCCTATGTACTTGCTACATCATTAGAAGAATGGCATCTACGCTAATATTAGTCTGTTTCTCTCTTGATCCGAGGTCACCGTAGCCACCAGATCCAGTCTGTATCCAGATCAGAGGGTCACTGCAGTCACCCGGATCCAGTACGTATCCAGACCAGATGCTGGATCAGCACCTAGAAAGGACCTCTACATCCCTGAAAGACAGTGGAGACCAGGACAACTAGAGCCCCAGATACAGATCCCCTGTAAAGACCTTGTCTCAGAGGAGCACCAGGACAAGACCACAAGAAACAGATGATTCTTCTGCACAATCTGACTTTGCTGCAGCCTGGAATTGAACTACTGGTTTCGTCTGGTCAGAGGAGAACTGGCCCCCCAACTGAGCCTGGTTTCTCCCAAGGTTTTTTTCTCCATTCTGTCACCGATGGAGTTTCGGTTCCTTGCCGCTGTCGCCTCTGGCTTGCTTAGTTGGGGACACTTCATCTACAGCGATATCGTTGACTTGATTGCAAATAAATGCACAGACACTATTTAACTGAACAGAGATGACATCACTGAATTCAATAATGAACTGCCTTTAACTATCATTTTTTCATTATTGACACTGTTTTCCTAATGAATGTTGTTCAGTTGCTTTGACGCAATGTATTTTGTTTAAAGCGCTATATAAATAAAGGTGACTTTGACTTTGACTAACATGCGTTCCCTGGGATCCGAACCCCCAACCTTGCGCTTGCTAATGCAATGCTCTACCACTTGAGCTACAGGAACACTGTACAGGATCATGTAATAAATCCAGGAATTGAAGCACAGTTTATTTAGGGTTATTATATTAAAACTAAAACCGTTAAACATTTTAGTTACTTGAAATAAAAATAATGTTAATTTAAATGAATAACAATGTATAAAACATTTGTACTTAATATTATAATAACAATAAATGATGCATAATTACATGCAAGTAACCCTAAAACAAACCCTAATCCGAGCCATAATCATATAATAAGTGCACCTAGGTAATTAATATTACTCAGTACTTAGATTTATAATTGTACTGTAACAAAACCACCTTAAAATAAAGTGTAACCGCAAATTTTCTCATTTTTATTAACTTTAAGTATTAAAATAACAAACTTAACTATGAAGAATATAAATATAAATACAAATATAGTTATAGAAATAACTACAGTATAATCTATAAAAACTATTCAGATATATTAAATAGCTTTAATAAAAATGGCAAAAACACACGACAAATTTGGCAACATTTTTTAAAATTAAAATTAAATAAAAAAAAGGAAAATATAACGTAAAAATATAAAAATAAAAACTATACCCTTACATGTGTAACTTTATTGTTATATATTATTGCATTAATATTTTCAATTATATACATTTTTATATTTTTATTTTATTTTTTATTTTGTTATCTGTCATTTTTTATTCATCTATTTCATTGTTTTTAAGTACGGTATTTTAGCACATCAAGTTAAAACTAAATAAAAATTTGAAAAATTGACTTTGCAACTAGAAGAAATAAAATAACTTCACGTTTCATGTATACTAATTTTTTTATTTCAATTAATATTTTCCTGGTTTTGCTTCTAGTTCTATCTAATAGACTGATAAAACCATTTGCAATGACACATTTGGTTTTAATTTAGTAAAGAAGCATTGGTTTCGAGAGATCAATAAAGTACAAATCAATACATCAAACAGAATAATTCTGTTCCTCTGTCTATTTTCAAGACAACATCAAAGAGATGCTTCTGGTCGACACGCAATCATTTAAACCATGAAGACTAATGCACACAGAAGAATATGGTGTTAAAGTTTTGTGTTTCACCTCTTCTGGGCGCTGACTCTGTTCTGGACGCTTTGAAAGAGAAAAACCATCTGACATCCTGCAGAAAAACCAACACAGAGAGAACAATATTTATACATGTTCATCATGTTCAGTTCCAATCAAAACCTTTAATAACAACATTACACCAACTCGCATTTGAGTTAAAAACATCTTAATGCTAGATTCGTTTAATCTTGTGTCTTCTCCAGATGTTCACTGATGGACTGGAGTGCTGTGGATTATTGTAATGTTTTTATCAGACTCTCATTCTGACGGCACCCATTCACTGCAGAGCATCCATTGATGAGACACTGATGCAGTGCTACATTTCTCCAAACCTGATGAAGAAACACATTCATCCTGTTTTCAGCACATTTTCTCTTGCCACTAATTTGAGTGGGTCTGTGAGACAAGTGAGCGACGGGAATACTTTCCCTGTGATGCTAAATCATACTGATCTGAATTTGATCTCAATTTATGTGAGAATATGAGTATTGTAGCCAAATCTGAAGCTTTGGAAGCGCTCTTCAATCGGCTGTTTTTGAAGCGGAGCGAGACCAGAGCAGTGTGTGAAAGCAGATCTTCAAAGCATCAGCGCTCGTGTGCACCCGCACTGATCAGAGAAATATAATCTATTAATATCAAACATTTATTGTTGTTAAATGACTCCAGATAGAGTTCAAGGAAACACATGCTGCTGAGAACAAAGAGGAGGTTAAATAAATCAAACCTGTGAACATGTTTTGATCATCGTATTTCCCACTACGCTTCTGTGACGGACATGATTAGCACTACAGGAAGTGGACGCTCATCTAATTTATCAACCAAATGCTGCAACACGTGTTTCAGAAGCACTGATTTTAACTAACTGATAACTTAAAAATGCTGAGAGTGCAATAAGAAACATTCACTACAGTGCAGAATAAAAAAGGAAAACATAGTATCAGAAACGAAATATTATGCAACAACAACAGTTTCAAGGTGTAGTGTGCCAAATTGGGGTCAAATGACCTCATCGTGTTGCATATTTAATTAAATGTTATCATGCATTTTAATCAAAATCTATAATTTCTTTTTTTTTTGCTGCATCCTGAAAAAAAAAACACACCCTGATATTACATGTTTTGATGATGCTGCGTTTAGAAACATAAATACAAACACTTTCCATAATTAAAACAACAAAATGAAGTGTCAAAGGGTTTGTTTTAATGACAAACTAGTTGTATAAATTAACTAAACAATCTGCAAAAAAGTGGAAAAATAGATTTAAATACTTCTTTAAAAGTAAAAATAAATAAATAAATAAATAAATACAATATCTGTGATTTTCTGTTTGGATGCAGTGAAACACACACAGATGAAGCAGAAATCACGCATTTTCTTTAAAAACACAAAAAGGTCGCATTTTTTTTTCAGTCTCTGGCCATAATTCAGGATTAGACATCAAATAATGTCACGCGTGTGAAAATGGGCTGAGTATGGATCAAATACTTCAGGAATCACGTGTTTGTTTCATGTGTTTCTGCTGAAATATTCATTTATTTCACAGTGCATCTGTCTTACAATACTTGGCTATTACTATCATCTTGTTATTAGTATTATTATATTATAATTAGTTTGGCTTTCTAAAACACCAGTGTGAACGTAATTTAGATTGAGAGAGTAAATCATGTCCCCTTTAAAGTTAAGACTTTTTTTCTGACTAAGTTTTAGTTAAGAACATGGGTTGCAGCTTAAAGTGCATTAGGTTAAATCATTTAACTTTCAAATGTAGAATGCTGTAAACTGCTGTATGTCAGTGAAACTGAAGCACACTGTTACCGGTCATGTTGAGGGAGGCCATCTTGGCCGGCGGGACGGAGGAGAAGAAGTTCTCCGTGCCAGAGTAAATAAAAGCACTGCAGGACACCAGCATCTGCTCGAGATCTGCGAGACTGAGAGAAGAGCGTCGCTTTCACACATTAATACTCCAGACTAAACCAGCTACTATAAATATCTGCTTCACAGGCCTGAAGTCAGGAGAGTGTGTGAGACTCAGACCTGGGCTTGTGTTCGTGGCTCATGAATCCTTCCCACAGAGGTGTAAATTGAGAAGCGTACGTGTCGAGGGTCTTCCTCATGACCTCTGCTGGGCTGCTGCGATCTGAACAGACCAGCGGAGATGAAAGGGTTAAATTCAACTGTGAGTTATGAGAGAACTCTTATATAGACATTATGTTCATGTACAAATCTCACATGATCTGACTACTCTTACAGAACAAAACTAGAGGACTCTGTAAAAGCAGTTTAATGCAACAGGCCACCGAAGAGCAGAAAAGTCTTTTAATGTTTCTGCTCACCAAGGCAGCATTTCTTTGATCAAAAATGCATTAAAAATTGTGAAATATTTTTACAGTTCAAATCAGCTGTTCTCTGTGTGAATCTGTGTTAAAGTGTAATTTATTTCTGTGATGCTCCGCTGTATTTTCAGCATCATTCCTTCAGTCTTCCGTGTCACATGATCTTCAGAAATCAGAATAATGATTAAAGAAAACATTTCTGATTATTATCAGTGTTGAACACAGTTGTGCCGCACAATATTTTTGTGGAAACTGATGCATTTTATTTTTCAGGATTCACAGATGAATAGAAAGCTCAAAAGAACAGTGTTTATTTGACTTTATTAATGTCTTCACTGTCACTTTAGATCAGTTGAACACATCCAATAGTGAATAATTCATCAGTGCATCTACTCACCAGCCTGCTTTCCATCCTCTTCCTCCTGAGCATCAACTACATCTTAAAGCCTGTGTTAAGAATCCAGTTCTCCAAACGATGAACCCTCTTCAGTCACTTAGCAAGCAGCTAATGCTAAAGTATGACTGCGCTGATGTTTCACACACATGAAGGTAGTTTAAAGTGAAGGATACATCTGAACCTGTGTGTGTCCACTGGGACGGTGTTCGGCGGCAGGACACGACTGACCGGCACCTGCTGAAGAAAGTGCACGCTTAAAGGTCACTTTATGTGAACTTAGGAGGAGAAACTGAAGGTGAACACATTATATAACTGACCGAAAGAGGCTGGTTAAAAGGGAAGGATGGAGAAATTAAAGCTCTGAACGAGTGAAGGCCGCTGAAGCAATATTGCATCTCTATCAGCGTCGGCCAGACTCATTTAGAGACTCACCGCTTTGATGCCTCGGCTTTGATCGCCTCTTCCCTTGACTGCTCTGCCACCTTTGGCTTCCTTTTTATTGTCACTTTCAACTGTCACCAACGAGAAAGATTATTAAAACAGGAAATGAGTGTCTGACACAAACCAGCGCCGCGCCAAACTCTGTCTAGAAAGGCCAGAGACATTTAATATTGACGACTGTGTTCGCTTGTACTTCAGTAATGCCTCCAGTAAAGTCACACAACAGTTTCAATCAGGGCATATTAAATCCAAATGTTCTGCTACAGATCTAGCTGTTCATTTGAAAACACGTTAAATTAATTATAGTTGCAAACACAGAAGCAAACATCGTTTTATTACAGGAAAAGTTCATGCAAAAATAAAAATCTGTTCATCGTCAGTTTATCTGAGATCAGGATGAGTTTGTTTCTTCATCAGGTTTGTAGAAATGCAGCATTGCATCAGTGTCTCATCAATGGATGCTCTGCAGTGAATGGGTGCCGTCAGAATGAGAGTCTGATAAAAACATCACAATAATCCACAGCACTCCAGTCCATCAGTGAACACCTGGAGAAGACAAAAGCTGAAACAAATCCAGCATTAATTTACGCTGACGGCACCCATTCACTACAGAGCATCCATTGCTTATGAACTAATCCTTTAAGCACAATCCAAAGAATGAAACGTCAGCAAAAGTGTTATGAACACTATCAAGAACTCGTAAAAGGACAAGAGAAGAAAAGTGCTGTGTTTGTGCCAGTTAGAAATAAGAAGAAAAATGTACTTTACTAACAGCATGAATGGGAGTTGTATAAACGTGAATTTCCTCGTTGTACGTTCAGTGTTTTATGCAAAATATGTATCAAAATAACAAATAGCTCCTTTAGTAAGTACTGTGTGGCTCTATGTCTTCTTGACATAATGCTAAAATATGAATGTTCAGATTATGCTAATGACCGTCCCTTATAATAATATGCCTTTATGGTTTCACATGAGCATGAACACACTAAAGTGTGTGTGGACTGATATTATACACACTGAAAATACAAGTGCAGTCATTTGCATACGGCATTTTAGTGCTGAGGTCTGGAGGACTGGGGCATAATTATTCAAAGAAAAGACCAGAGACATCCAGCTCCTAATCATCCACATCAGAGTCATGGAAAGAGTGAAACTTCATTTCTAAAACTGCATCATCTGTTTGAGCATGTGTTTTTAAACAGGTTTGTCATTGAGTATTTCATGCTAAGTCTATCTTCAAGCTCAAAACATCCAGAGTCAAGACATAAGACATGTTCTGAAAGAGAAATGTACCGGTATATTGATATTTAATTTTAATTTAATAATAAATATCTGACTTTTCCTTTTGTTGACAATGTTAGATTCAGACAGTTTCTATCATTTATTAAACTGGGTTTCCATCTTAGAGATAATCAGCATATTTACAATGAAACCATCTTATTTAAAAATATGAAAATATGAAGCCACATTAAATTATAGGATCTCCATCAAAGCTTTCAGAATGTTTACTTTTTAATTAACCTTGAACATTTTAGTAAATTATACACCTGCATTTGCTCTTTGAATTAAATACATTTATTTTATTAAAGTTTTTAAACATTTTACTAACGCATTAATTTTGCTATTGTGCGAAACACTGATTTTATTTAATTTATAAACAAAGAATTCCACTTTTCTGATTTATTTTTCCATAATGTGTTGTTTGATCACTGTAAACATTAAATAAATAAATAAATAAATAAATAAATAAATGCAATCATAGTTTTTTTTTTTAAATTTTCTTTTTTTTCTTTTTAAATATATACATTAGTTTAATTAATTTTTGAGGATTAGTTGTAAATGTTTTTGATGGTTTGAAGGTTAGTTGTTTATATGTGCTGTAATATAAATTCTAAGAACAATTAAATATAAATATAAATAAAATGACTAGCGCATAAATAAATAACAGATTCACACAGCACAGCTTCCAGTGAAGGAGCAGCTTGGAGTGAATAAAGGACGTTCACGTGAGAATTAAACTCGACAGTGGACCGGTGTGAAGTCACCTTTCCTAAAGGCACAGGGGTGGAAGTCCTGCCTCTGGGGATCGAATCCAGCACCCTCTGACCCTTGGCACATTACTCAATCCACGAGGCTCTCGCTGCTCGTGACCTACTTGTGGAGCGTGGCCTAATTATTCTGTGTGTGGCTATTTCCAGCCTGATTTCTGTCTCGGACATTGAATAGTGAAAAGAGAGGAGAAAGAACATATACAAAGCATCTGTTCTCTTCTTTAACAAGTGTGAAGTTTAGATGGGGTTGAATCAGCTTTTAAAGTTCTCTGGATCAGAATGATCTGGATTTGTTTTCCTGTGCAGGATCAGGTAATCCACCTTTTCTTTCTTTCTATTTCCTCAAATCAACATTAGACTGGATGACCCTGATCCAGACACAAACTCTTCCAGATGTCCAGAGCTCTAGATCTGAAGACATAGTAAATAGCTCAATAAATTGACCAACAACAAATAAAAAAATACAAAAAAATATTAAATCAAAATAACTAAAAATACAGGTAAATGACCGTTAAAATTAAATATATTATTTTTGTTTGATATTGACATCTGTCTGAGGGATTGTTTTATGGGTAAAATCTTTATTTATTTTTTAAACTGTCAAATATTACTTTTAATCATGTAATACATGCATACAATGAAGAAAATGATAATACATTTATTTTTTGAGTTACATTTTTGCAAACAATTTATTTTAGCTACATAAAAAAAATTGCTACATTTGTTTATTTAAATGTAGCTAAAATAAATTGATTGCAACCACTTACCTTAAACTTTTTCTTTTTTTTTTTTTGTAAAATCAATGTTTATGTTTTTTTTATTATATTATTATTTTTTATATTTTTTAACAGTACACAAATACACACATAACATATATGCATATGCATGCATATATATATACACACACACACACACAGATACACACTATATAATACAAATCTTATAATATTTGCCCAATTTAAAATGAACAAATTTTATTTCTATAATCCATGCTAAAAAGATTTGATCCAATCCGAGAGCCAAAACCTGAAGTTATTTTGAGCAGCTGTTTTCAGATGCAACAGTGAGAAGTGAAGATCCTGATCCTGATCAAGTGTTTAGTTCGTACTAGTTTAGACATGTGAAGTGTGTCTCAGCCCTAAAGTGTGTAGCACTTGAGTAAGAGCGCTCAGAAAGCCTTCGAGTGTCATCTC
>NC_081768.1:839034-854034 GCF_963082965.1 Carassius carassius
ACAGCAACACTCATTAAATCCTGACTCTCAATCACAGTCGATATGAATCAGAGTTCAACCTGACATATTAATAAAACTGAAAACAACAACGTTAAGTGTGTTTGTTATCAGAATGAAGTCAGATCTGAAGAGTATTTACTCTTCAACCGCTGCATCATGGAGTTATTACATTCGGAGGAAAATTACAACAAACTATTTTTTTTAATAACAGGCACTGATGAATCACTCCAATTAAGTCCAAGAACATAGATTTATAAAGAACTTGTTATAAAGAGAACAAGTTTTTACAATTTGTTGTTTTTTTTATTACTTTTTTTACAATACCGATACTTTAAAGGCCAATATGGCCAAAATCGATCACAGATATGAATGGCTTGACAGAATAACCACATTTTACATACGATACAAAATTGTTGAACTCAAGTGCATATAAAAGCCAAACATTCTCTCTGAAATATATTTGAGTGAACAATTTCTCTGCATCGTCTCGGTTAGATTTAATATCTTTCAGTGTGACAGCTCCATCTGCTCTAGGTAAAAATCAGTCTAAAGGAAGAATGTTTTCTGATTTATGCAGAATCCAATAGATGAATACCTGCAAACCAACAGCACTTCGGTGTACCAAAAGCACCCTTAACAGATGAAAGGATATCAGTGTTACGACAAAGATATCGCTTTCCTCAGCAGATATTCAAACTAATGTTTATTGAGAATATGAGATTGATCTGAAGAATGAATTCTGTATCAGATGCAGTCCATATCTCATAATACAGCAAGCTTTTAATACAGAAATACAATTAGCTTTCAATGAAGCAACTCAACGCTCCTTATTTACTAGTTCAAGAGTGACATTTCTGAATAAGTATAACATTTTAAAATAAACATAAAATACAATTTGATTTAAATCTGTGGCAGAAGGATTAAAGGAGGGGTTTTTAGGGTTTTTAAAGATACTGTGTTGTTGTTGTTTATGTATTTACACACTTGTGCCGTCTAACTGTTGTATAAATGCAATATCACACTTGTAGACGTGAGATAGAGCTGTATATCGGCACGCTGTGATTACCTTCGGCCGAATTAGCCGTGCTGACATAGCTTGGAGATTCTTCAAAATATCTTCTGTTTGACAGGTTTAGAAGGTGAATAAATGACAACAGACTATTTTAGCATAAACTAATCCTTCAAATGGAAAGAGTGCAAACAGCACAAGAGTCTAATTACTTTAGCAATTCAGATTTCAACATTTGGTCAATGTGTTCATTGCCCTCTTTTCATAAATATGAGCATGCAGAGAGCTTTGCAATAAGATAATCCGTTTGGGAAAATGAAAATCCATAATGCAGCGTGAGGCAAAATGAATTAGCGTGTCGTTTAGAGGAGCTGTGTGCTGTTTGGCACGCTGAACCTGACAGAGGCCCAGAAAACCACCGGATCGCGTCACAGCGAGCTTAATGAACGCCACACCAAATCACATTTACTGTCTGCTAATCGCGTTTGTTCCTCTGGAAACAAACCGTGTGTGTTTTGTCCTTTAGAGTTCACATTACCGCATGTGGAGGAACGGCAAACGACAAACAAACGAGATTATCGAAGGTGTGGAGGAGATTCGTGTCACACGCTTCTGAGAGATAATTAAGACATTCAAATTAATATGCAAAGTCTCCAAAATATATTAAAACAAGAAAAAATATAGAATTAAAAATTTATAAAAAAAATTGTAATATATTTTTACATTAGGAAATGTATTTTAAATAGTTTTAATATTATTATATTACAAATATGAATATTGTTTAAAATAAAGGAAATATCTAATAGAACAGAGAGAGAATTTATATGACTAAATTATGTCTATTTTTAGAACAATTTTTATTTAAACAGTTTTTTTATTATTTGTTTTAAATTACAATAATATTTCACAGTATTACTTTTTTACTTTAAATATACTTTTACGTTTTTATTTAACATAAAATCAATGCCTCTAAAATATAAAAATGGAAAACAGATTAGAAATACATGTAAAATAGAATAATACATAAAAATTGATTATGAAATATTTTAGAATTAATTATTAGAGATTTTTTTTATAATCATTATTTTATACTTTAATAATACTTCACAATATTTACTGTGTGTATAAATGTGTGTGTGCATAGATTTCAGTGTGAATAATATTTATTGTGTGTGTGCGTGTAGTTATTTATTACTAGTGTAAACTAAACACTGTTGAGCTAGAGTCAAGGTGAAGTGTGTCATTAATTTCCCCTGGAATAAATTCTGCAGATTTTTGTCCAAAATCAGCACAGACAATCTAAAAATATAATCTGTACAGAAGTGATAATTAAAAACATCTGTTACCTCATGAGGTGGAAGAACATTGAGGACATCAGTGAGAACTTGCTCCTGAAGAGAGACAGCGCTCTTCATCAAACTGAACGCGTCCAGAAGGTGGCGTTGTTTATCTTCTGCACTCGATGAGTGAACAGCCAGTATTCTTGATGAAAGAGACACAATCACACATCTGATTCCAGCAGCATGTATTCACTTCAGGGAAATTACTCTTATAACTGAGAGACATGGAATTAAATGAGTGCACATGGGTTTTTGTAGCTTTAAAAACTAATTTGTCACACAAGAGGATTATTACAGCGTAAAGACTGAAAGGTGATTCAAATAGGCCATGAATATTTTACCCCTACGTCACCAGAAATAAATAAAATTATCAAAACCCCCAAAAAATACACACAGCGTGTTGGCGTGTTCACCTGAGTGTGTTGGCGTGTTCACCTGAGTGCATTGGTGTGTTCACCGGAATGTGTTGCCGTGTTCACCTGAGTGTGTAGGCGTGTTTACCTGAGTGTGTTGATGCGTTCACCTGAGTGTTTAGGTGTATTTACCTGTGTGTTCACCTGAGTGTGTTGGCGTGTTCACCTGAGTGTGTTGGCGTGTTCAGCTGAGTGTGTTGGTGTGTTCAGCTGAGTGCATTGGCGTGTTCACCGAAATGTGTTGGCGTGTTCACCTGAGTGTGTAGGCGTGTTTACCTGAATGTGTTGATGCGTTCACCTGAGTGTTTTGGTGTATTTACCTGTGTGTTCACCTGAGTGTGTTGGCGTGTCTACCTGAGTGTGTAGGTGTGTTTACCTGAGTGTGTTGGCGTGTTCACCTGAGTGTGTTGGCGTGTCTACCTGAGTGTGTATGCGTGTTCACCTGAGTGTGTTGGCATGCTCACTTGAGTGTGTTGGCGTGTTAACCTGAGTGTGTTGGCGTGTCTACCTGAGTGTGTAGGCGTGTTCACCTGAGTGTGTTGGCGTGTTCACCTGAGTGTGTTGGCGTGTTCACCTGAGCGTGTTGGTGTGTTCACCGGAATGTGTTGGCTTGTTCACCGGAATGTGTTGGCTTGTTCACCTGAGTGTGTTGGCTTGTTCACCTGAGTGTGTTGGCGTGTTCAGCTGAGTATGTTGGCGTGTTCACCTGGGTGTGTTGGTGTGTTCACCTGAGTGTGTTGGCGTGTTCACCTGAGTGTGTTGGTGTGTTCACCTGAGTGTGTTGGCGTGTTCAGCTGAGTGTGTTGGTGTGTTCACCTGCGTGTGTTGGCGTGTTCACCTGAGTGTGTTGGCGTGTTCAGCTGAGTGTGTTGGCGTGTTCACCTGAGTGTGTTGGCGTGTTCACCTGAGTGTGTTGGTGTGTTCAGCTGAGTGTGTTGGCATGTTCACCTGAGTGTGTTGGCGTGTTCACCTGAGTGTGTAGGCGTGTTCACCTGAGTGTGTTGGGGTGTTCACCGGAATGTGTTGGCTTGTTCACCTGAGTGTGTTGGTGTGTTCACCGGAATGTGTTGGTGTGTTCACCTGAGTGTGTTGGCGTGTTCAGCTGAGTGTGTTGGCGTGTTCACCTGAGTGTGTTGGCGTGTTCACCTGAGTGTGTAGGCGTGTTCACCTGAGTGTGTTGGTGTGTTCACCGGAATGTGTTGGCTTGTTCACCTGAGTGTGTTGGTGTGTTCACCGGAATGTGTTGGCTTGTTCACCTGAGTGTGTTGGTGTGTTCACCTGAGTGTGTTGGCTTGTTCACCTGAGTGTGTTGGTGTGTTCACCTGAGTGTGTTGGCTTGTTCACCTGAGTGTGTTGGTGTGTTCAGCTGAGTGTGTTGGTGTGTTCACCTGAGTGTGTTGGTGTGTTCACCTTAGTGTGTTGGTGTGTTCACCGGAATGTGTTGGCTTGTTCACCTGAGTGTGTTGGTTTGTAAACCTGAGTGTGTTGGCGTGTTCACCTGAGTGTGTTGGTGTGTTCAGCTGAGTGTGTTGGTGTGTTCACCGGAATGTGTTGGCTTGTTCACCTGAGTGTGTTGGTGTGTTCACCTGAGTGTGTTGGCGTGTTCACCTGAGTGTGTTGGCGTGTTCAGCTGAGTGTGTTGGTGTGTTCAGCTGAGTGTGTTGGTGTGTTCACCTGAGTGTGTTGGTGTGTTCACCTGAGTGTGTTGGTGCGTTCACCTGAGTGTGTTGGCGTGTTCACCGGAGTGTGTTGGTGTGTTCACCAGAATGTGTTGGCTTGTTCACCTGAGTGTGTTGGCTTGTTCACCTGAGTGTGTTGGTGTGTTCAGCTGAGTGTGTTGGTGTGTTCAGCTGAGTGTGTTGGCTTGTTCACCTGAGTGTGTTGGCTTGTTCACCTGAGTGTGTTGGCTTGTTCACCTGAGTGTGTTGGCTTGTTCACCTGAGAGTGTTGGCTTGTTCACCTGAGTGTGTTGGCGTGTTCAGCTGAGTGTGTTGGCATGTTCACCTGAGTGTGTAGGCGTGTTTACCTGAGTGTGTTGGCGTGTTCACCTGAGTGTGTTGGCGTGTCTACCTGAGTGTGTAGGCGTGTTTACCTGAGTGTGTTGGCGTGTTCACCTGAGTGTGTTGGCGTGTCTACCTGAGTGTGTATGCGTGTTCACCTGAGTGCATTGGCGTGTTCACCGGAATGTGTTGGCGTGTTCACCTGAGTGTGTAGGCGTGTTCACCTGAGTGTGTTGGCGTGTCTACCTGAGTGTGTTGGTGTGTTCACCTGAGTGTGTTGGCGTGTTCACCTGAGTGTGTTGGTGTGTTCACCAGAATGTGTTGGCGTGTCTACCTGAGTGTGTTGGTGTGTTCACCAGAATGTGTTGGCGTGTCTACCTGAGTGTGTTGGCGTGTTCACCTGAGTGTGTTGGCGTGTTCACCTGAGTGTGTTGGCATGCTCACTTGAGTGTGTTGGCGTGTTCACCTGAGTGTGTAGGCGTGTTCACCTGAGTGTGTTGGCGTGTTCACCTGAGCGTGTTGGCGTGTTCACCGGAATGTGTTGGCTTGTTCACCGGAATGTGTTGGCTTGTTCACCTGAGTGTGTTGGCTTGTTCACCTGAGTGTGTTGGCTTGTTCACCTGAGTGTGTTGGTGTGTTCAGCTGAGTGTGTTGGTGTGTTCAGCTGAGTGTGTTGGCTTGTTCACCTGAGTGTGTTGGCTTGTTCACCTGAGTGTGTTGGCTTGTTCACCTGAGTGTGTTGGCTTGTTCACCTGAGTGTGTTGGCTTGTTCACCTGAGTGTGTTGGCGTGTTCAGCTGAGTGTGTTGGCGTGTTCACCTGAGTGTGTTGGCTTGTTCACCTGAGTGTGTTGGCTTGTTCACCTGAGTGTGTTGGCTTGTTCACCTGAGTGTGTTGGCTTGTTCACCTGAGAGTGTTGGCTTGTTCACCTGAGTGTGTTGGCGTGTTCAGCTGAGTGTGTTGGCATGTTCACCTGAGTGTGTAGGCGTGTTTACCTGAGTGTGTTGGCGTGTTCACCTGAGTGTGTTGGCGTGTCTACCTGAGTGTGTAGGCGTGTTTACCTGAGTGTGTTGGCGTGTTCACCTGAGTGTGTTGGCGTGTCTACCTGAGTGTGTATGCGTGTTCACCTGAGTGCATTGGCGTGTTCACCGGAATGTGTTGGCGTGTTCACCTGAGTGTGTAGGCGTGTTCACCTGAGTGTGTTGGCGTGTCTACCTGAGTGTGTTGGTGTGTTCACCTGAGTGTGTTGGCGTGTTCACCTGAGTGTGTTGGTGTGTTCACCGGAATGTGTTGGCGTGTCTACCTGAGTGTGTTGGTGTGTTCACCAGAATGTGTTGGCGTGTCTACCTGAGTGTGTTGGCGTGTTCACCTGAGTGTGTTGGCGTGTTCACCTGAGTGTGTTGGCATGCTCACTTGAGTGTGTTGGCGTGTTCACCTGAGTGTGTAGGCGTGTTCACCTGAGTGTGTTGGCGTGTTCACCTGAGCGTGTTGGCGTGTTCACCGGAATGTGTTGGCTTGTTCACCGGAATGTGTTGGCTTGTTCACCTGAGTGTGTTGGCTTGTTCACCTGAGTGTGTTGGCTTGTTCACCTGAGTGTGTTGGCGTGTTCAGCTGAGTGTGTTGGCGTGTTCACCTGAGTGTGTTGGTGTGTTCACCTGAGTGTGTTGGCGTGTTCACCTGAGTGTGTTGGCGTGTTCACCTGAGTGTGTTGGCGTGTTCAGCTGAGTGTGTTGGCGTGTTCACCTGCGTGTGTTGGCGTGTTCACCTGAGTGTGTTGGCGTGTTCAGCTGAGTGTGTTGGCGTGTTCACCTGAGTGTGTTGGCGTGTTCACCTGAGTGTGTTGGTGTGTTCAGCTGAGTGTGTTGGCATGTTCACCTGAGTGTGTTGGCGTGTTCACCTGAGTGTGTAGGCGTGTTCACCTGAGTGTGTTGGTGTGTTCACCGGAATGTGTTGGCTTGTTCACCTGAGTGTGTTGGTGTGTTCACCGGAATGTGTTGGTGTGTTCACCTGAGTGTGTTGGTGTGTTCACCTGAGTGTGTTGGCGTGTTCAGCTGAGTGTGTTGGCGTGTTCACCTGAGTGTGTAGGCGTGTTCACCTGAGTGTGTTGGCGTGTTCACCGGAATGTGTTGGCTTGTTCACCTGAGTGTGTTGGTGTGTTCACCGGAATGTGTTGGCTTGTTCACCTGAGTGTGTTGGTGTGTTCACCTGAGTGTGTTGGCTTGTTCACCTGAGTGTGTTGGTGTGTTCAGCTGAGTGTGTTGGTGTGTTCAGCTGAGTGTGTTGGTGTGTTCACCTGAGTGTGTTGGTGTGTTCACCGGAATGTGTTGGCTTGTTCACCTGAGTGTGTTCACCTGAGTGTGTTGGCGTGTTCACCTGAGTGTGTTGATGTGTTCACCTGAGTGTGTTGGTGTGTTCACCTGAGTGTGTTGGTGTGTTCAGCTGAGTGTGTTGGTGTGTTCACCGGAATGTGTTGGCTTGTTCACCTGAGTGTGTTGGTGTGTTCACCTGAGTGTGTTGGCGTGTTCACCTGAGTGAGTTGGTGTGTTCAGCTGAGTGTGTTGGTGTGTTCAGCTGAGTGTGTTGGTGTGTTCACCTGAGTGTGTTGGTGTGTTCACCTGAGTGTGTTGGCGTGTTCACCGGAGTGTGTTGGTGTGTTCACCAGAATGTGTTGGCTTGTTCACCTGAGTGTGTTGGCTTGTTCACCTGAGTGTGTTGGTGTGTTCAGCTGAGTGTGTTGGTGTGTTCAGCTGAGTGTGTTGGCTTGTTCACCTGAGTGTGTTGGCTTGTTCACCTGAGTGTGTTGGCTTGTTCACCTGAGTGTGTTGGCTTGTTCACCTGAGTGTGTTGGCGTGTTCAGCTGAGTGTGTTGGCGTGTTCACCTGAGTGTGTAGGCGTGATTACCTGAGTGTGTTGGCGTGTTCACCTGAGTGTGTTGGCGTGTCTACCTGAGTGTGTAGGCGTGTTTACCTGAGTGTGTTGGCGTGTTCACCTGAGTGTGTTGGCGTGTCTACCTGAGTGTGTATGCGTGTTCACCTGAGTGCATTGGCGTGTTCACCGGAATGTGTTGGCGTGTTCACCTGAGTGTGTTGGCGTGTCTACCTGAGTGTGTTGTTGTGTTCACCTGAGTGTGTTGGCGTGTTCACCTGAGTGTGTTGGTGTGTTCACCGGAATGTGTTGGCGTGTCTACCTGAGTGTGTTGGTGTGTTCACCAGAATGTGTTGGCGTGTCTACCTGAGTGTGTTGGCGTGTTCACCTGAGTGTGTTGGCGTGTTCACCTGAGTGTGTTGGCGTGTTCACCTGAGTGTGTTGGCGTGTCTACCTGAGTGTGTAGGCGTGTTCACCTGAGTGTGTTGGCGTGTTCACCGGAATGTGTTGGCTTGTTCACCGGAATGTGTTGGCTTGTTCACCTGAGTGTGTTGGCTTGTTCACCTGAGTGTGTTGGCGTGTTCAGCTGAGTGTGTTGGCGTGTTCACCCGAGTGTGTTGGCGTGTTCAGCTGAGTGTGTTGGCGTGTTCACCTGAGTGTGTTGGCGTGTTCACCTGAGTGTGTTGGCGTGTTCACCTGAGTGTGTTGGCGTGTTCACCTGAGTGTGTAGGCGTGTTTACCTGAGTGTGTTGGCGTGTTCACCTGAGTGTGTTGGCGTGTCTACCTGAGTGTGTAGGCGTGTTCACCTGAGTGTGTTGGCGTGTCTACCTGAGTGTGTATGCGTGTTCACCTGAGTGCATTGGCGTGTTCACCGGAATGTGTTGGCATGTTCACCTGAGTGTGTAGGCGTGTTCACCTGAGTGTGTTGGCGTGTCTACCTGAGTGTGTTGTTGTGTTCACCTGAGTGTGTTGGCGTGTTCACCTGAGTGTGTTGGTGTGTTCACCGGAATGTGTTGGCGTGTCTACCTGAGTGTGTTGGTGTGTTCACCAGAATGTGTTGACGTGTTCACCTGAGTGTGTAGGCGTGTTCACCTGAGTGTGTTGGCGTGTCTACCTGAGTGTGTTGTTGTGTTCACCTGAGTGTGTTGGCGTGTTCACCTGAGTGTGTTGGTGTGTTCACCGGAATGTGTTGGCGTGTCTACCTGAGTGTGTTGGTGTGTTCACCAGAATGTGTTGGCGTGTCTACCTGAGTGTGTTGGCGTGTTCACCTGAGTGTGTTGGCGTGTTCACCTGAGTGTGTTGGCGTGTTCACCTGAGTGTGTTGGCGTGTCTACCTGAGTGTGTAGGCGTGTTCACCTGAGTGTGTTGGCGTGTTCACCGGAATGTGTTGGCTTGTTCACCGGAATGTGTTGGTGTGTTCACCTGCGTGTGTTGGCGTGTTCACCTGAGTGTGTTGGCGTGTTCAGCTGAGTGTGTTGGCGTGTTCACCTGAGTGTGTTGGCGTGTTCACCTGAGTGTGTTGGTGTGTTCAGCTGAGTGTGTTGGCATGTTCACCTGAGTGTGTTGGCGTGTTCACCTGAGTGTGTAGGCGTGTTCACCTGAGTGTGTTGGTGTGTTCACCGGAATGTGTTGGCTTGTTCACCTGAGTGTGTTGGTGTGTTCACCGGAATGTGTTGGTGTGTTCACCTGAGTGTGTTGGCGTGTTCAGCTGAGTGTGTTGGCGTGTTCACCTGAGTGTGTTGGCGTGTTCACCTGAGTGTGTAGGCGTGTTCACCTGAGTGTGTTGGTGTGTTCACCGGAATGTGTTGGCTTGTTCACCTGAGTGTGTTGGTGTGTTCACCGGAATGTGTTGGCTTGTTCACCTGAGTGTGTTGGTGTGTTCACCTGAGTGTGTTGGCTTGTTCACCTGAGTGTGTTGGTGTGTTCACCGGAATGTGTTGGCTTGTTCACCTGAGTGTGTTGGTGTGTTCACCTGAGTGTGTTGGCGTGTTCACCTGAGTGTGTTGGTGTGTTCAGCTGAGTGTGTTGGTGTGTTCACCGGAATGTGTTGGCTTGTTCACCTGAGTGTGTTGGTGTGTTCACCTGAGTGTGTTGGCGTGTTCACCTGAGTGTGTTGGTGTGTTCAGCTGAGTGTGTTGGTGTGTTCAGCTGAGTGTGTTGGTGTGTTCAGCTGAGTGTGTTGGTGTGTTCACCTGAGTGTGTTGGTGTGTTCACCTGAGTGTGTTGGCGTGTTCACCGGTGTGTGTTGGTGTGTTCACCAGAATGTGTTGGCTTGTTCACCTGAGTGTGTTGGCTTGTTCACCTGAGTGTGTTGGTGTGTTCAGCTGAGTGTGTTGGTGTGTTCAGTTGAGTGTGTTGGCTTGTTCACCTGAGTGTGTTGGCTTGTTCACCTGAGTGTGTTGGCTTGTTCACTTGAGTGTGTTGGCTTGTTTACCTGAGTGTGTTGGCGTGTTCAGCTGAGTGTGTTGGTGTGTTCACCTGAGTGTGTTGGCGTGTTCAGCTGAGTGTGTTGGTGTGTTCACCTGCGTGTGTTGGCGTGTTCACCTGAGTGTGTTGGCTTGTTCACCTGAGTGTGTTGGCGTGTTCAGCTGAGTGTGTTGGCGTGCTCAGCTGAGTGTGTTGGCTTGTTCACCTGAGTGTGTTGGCGTGTTCAGCTGAGTGTGTTGGCGTGTTCAGCTGAGTGTGTAGGCGTGATTACCTGAGTGTGTTGGCTTGTTCACCTGAGTGTGTTGGCTTGTTCACCTGAGTGTGTTGGCGTGTTCAGCTGAGTGTGTTGGCGTGCTCAGCTGAGTGTGTTGGCTTGTTCACCTGAGTGTGTTGGCGTGTTCAGCTGAGTGTGTTGGCGTGTTCAACGGAATGTGTTGGCGTGTTCAGCTGAGTGTGTTGGCGTGTTCAGCTGAGTGTGTTGGCGTGTTCAACGGAATGTGTTGGCGTGTTCAGCTGAGTGTGTTGGCGTGTTCACCTGAGTGTGTTGGCGTGTTCAACAGAATGTGTTGGCGTGTTCACCTGAGTGTGTTGGCGTGTTCACCGGAATGTGTTGGCGTGTTCATCTGCGTGTATTGGTATTTTCACCTGTGTGTGTTGGTGTATTCACCTGAGTTTGTTTGTGTTTACACCTGTGTGTTCGCGCATTCACTTAAGTGTTCACCTGTGTGTGTTTGCGTGTTCACCTGAGTGTGTTTGCGTGTTCTAGCTTGGCTTCGGCAGAGTGTGTTCTGTATCCCAGCTGTAGGAGTTCAGCAGCAGTGTGTTTGAGCGTGTCGCACACCGAGATCAGCATCTCCACTGACGGATCCTCAGAACTCAAACAATGCAGACGAAACACAGCAGCCCTTCACACACACACACACACACACACACACACACACACACACACAGACGGATCAGTGTTGCTGTAATTCAGCTCTGATTAATAAACACTGAGCGCCCATGACCACACCTGGTCTGCAGCGATGCGATGAAGAAGCGGAGGACTGAAGCTCGGTTCCCTCTCTGCTCTTGGACAGCTGTGATGGCTCTGCAGGCCTGTTCTGTGATCGCACACACCTGAACAACAAACACCAGATATTTACACAATTTAGTTTAGGAACCAATTTGCAGGGCTCCACTTCCAAATTTGCTGCTTATTAATAGTTAGGATGTAAATTGTTAATTAAGGTATGGGGTGGATTAAGGGATTTAGATAAATAAATTCTTAAATAAAATAAATAGAATATTTAGAATGTAATGAATACAGACTTGATTATGTTCAATATTCATGTAGATAAAAGTTTTGCAGTCTTTGGTGCAGGTGTTGGTCTCAGTTAATGTTAATATCCATAAACTTGTTTGGTGTGTATGACTGTCCTCAGTTGAGCGGCTGTCACTCATTCTGCACCTGATGATGCGTTTCCTGTTCTTCCTGTTCCACTATGGTCATTTGGAGCGTCTGAGCGAGCAAAAAACAGAACTCCTCATCTCCTCCGATCTCTTGCGCCTCCTGAAGCAGAGCGAGAGCCTCACCGAAGCGCTGCTCCTGATTGGCCAGAACCGCCAGCAGGAGTAAACTCTTAGCCAATGACAGCTGGTCTCCAAGCTCCTGAAACATATTAATGACTTTAGTGATGCATTAGGAAAGAGATGTAAGTTCGTTTAAATTTCCATATTATTAGGCCTATTTATTTATATTTCAGTGGGTAGATCTTGAGTTTCTCATTTGAAAAGTAGATCCCTGAATCACTGAATCTGTTCAGTAGCACATATCTGAAGACATTACCTCGGCAGACGACTGATTGAGATGACACTGTTAAACTTACACTGCAAAATAATATGTTTTACTATCTTTAAATTTCAAGTTTTACTGTGAAAATATCTAAATAGCTTTACAACAATATACATACGAGAGATAGTGACAGCGTTTGTTATTTTATATTTTTTTCTGTAAGATAAACTATAATGGTGAATATGCTGTCTTGTACTGAACTTTCTATTAATCTGTGAATCCTGAAAAATAAAATGTATCATAGTTTCCAAAAAAATATTGTGCAGCACAGCTGTGTTCAACACCTCTTTTATTTTATTTTTTAACATAAAAAAATCTTACCAGCCCGGTAGTGGTCTTAATTTACATAATGATTCCCAGTTTGCTTGTATGTGTGTGTGTGTTTGTGTGTGTGTGTGAGTATGCAAGTGTGTGTGTGTGTGTGTGTGTGTGCACCTGGGCTGTCAGGTGTGTGTGAGTGTGTGTGTGTGAGTATGCAAGTGTGTGTGTGTGTGTGTGTGTGTGTGTGCACCTGGGCTGTCAGGTGTGTGTGAGTGTGTGTGTGTGAGTATGCAAGTGTGTGTGTATGTGTGTGTGCACCTGGGCTGTCAGGTGTGTGTGAGTGTGTGTGTGTGTGCACCTGGGCTGTCAGGTGTGTGTGAGTGTGTGTGTGTGTGTGTGTGTGTGTGAGAGTGTGTGTGTGTCTCTGTGTGTGTGTGTATGTGTGTGTGTGTGTGTCTCTGTGTGTCTCTGTGTGTCTCTGTGTGTGTGTGTGTGTGCACCTGGGCTGTCAGGTGTGTGTGTGTGCACCTGGCCTGTCAGGTGTGTGTGAGCGTGTGTGTGTGTGTGTGTGCACCTGGGCTGTCAGGTGTGTGTGAGTGTGAGTGTGTGTGTGCACCTGGGCTGTCAGGATTGTGTGTGTGTGCGCACCTGGGCGGTCACGTGTGTGTGAGAGTGTGTTTGTGTGTGTGTGTGTGCACCTTGGCTGTCAGGTGTGTGTGTGTGTGTGTGTGTGTGCACCTGGGCTGTCAGGTGTGTGTGAGTGTGAGTGTGTGTGTGCACCTGGGCTGTCAGGAGTGTGTGTGTGTGCGCACCTGGGCTGTCAGGTGTGTGTGAGTGTGTGTGTGTGTGTGTGTGTGTGTGTGTCTCTGTGTGTGTGTGTGTGTGTGTGTGTCTCTGTGTGTCTCTGTGTGTGTGTGTGTGCACCTGGGCTGTCAGGTGTGTGTGAGCGTGTGTGTGTGTGTGTGTGTGTGCACCTGGGCTGTCAGGTGTGTGTGAGCATGTGTGTGTGTGTGTGTGTGTGTGTGTGTGTGTGCACCTGGGCTGTCAGGTGTGTGTGTGTGTGTGTGTGTGTGTGTGTGTGTGTGTGTGCACCTGGGCTGTCAGGTGTGTCTGTGTGTGTGTGTGTGTGTGTGTGTGTGTGTGTGTGTGTGTGTGCACCTGGGCTGTCAGGTGTGTGTGAGTCAGCAGGACTTTTGCAGGCTGAAACAGGTTCAGACTCAGACACTCTTGGGCTTTATCCAGCCACAGCTGATGAGGACTGAGAGTGTCTGTCCATCCACACAGATCTCCAGCAGCAAACACCGTCTGAGGGATCAGACTGACATTAAACATCATGGTATTCTCAGATTTCTTACATTTATTCTTTTGATAGACTAACTATTTTCAAAAGAAAATTTCATTTCAGAGTCCTTTTTGACATAGTTATAGTTATATTAGTGTCTTCTGTAAACTATATTTCACCTTTTCTCTCTATCTCACATAGTTTCGGGACTGAATTTTTAAAAAAAAGCATGAATTTGCCTAATGACCGACCACTGCGCTGTCAAAAATACATAGACTTTTCAATGAAACTTCATGCAAAGAAAAATGAATACATTTTTCATTCTATCAATCTGTGTGTGCTACTGACCTCGTCCGTCACGGTTCTCTGTGTAATGACGGCTCTCTGGCTCCTGAAATCAAATAAAGTTGAGTTAAACACTATGAAGAGCTTGATAATGAGCAAACCTGATTAACGACTCCAGCGGTTCATCTAGAGCAGTGTTTCCCAGCCACTGTGTGCCATGAGAAATTATCACATCTCTATTGTTATTTCAAATCGGTGCTATTGTTCATCGTTGTGTCTGTTCGTGGGATTTACAAATATTTAACCAATGGAAATCATTCAGTCATCAAACACATTGTTAACTCCATCCGAGTATGATTTTCAGATGTTAAGTGCACGTGTCTGATCGTATATGAATGCACCTCATCTGCTCGTCTGCAGGAACGTGTGTGAGGCTCAGCAGCTGCTCAGAAAACGGAGACTCGAACCCCAGATCTCCAGAGTTCCTGATGACCCTGAGAGATGATGAAATCAGTCACATCTCACTGTGATATCTGATGTAATGTGTGGTGTCCAGCTGTGTGTGAGGGTCACCTGAGGCGGTACAGGTCAGACTGACTCCTGCTCTGCATGAGGTCATGAGCGATGACCTCTGCCAGGTGGAGAGGGGCAAAGGTCAGCGGGGTCAAGGAGAGAGACTCCAGCTCTTTCACCAACAGATCCAAATAAAACAGAGTTCGGCTCTGAAACAACCCATTAAACACACGAGCAGCAATTCACCGTCAAAAATCAAACAGTAATTACTTTTGTTCAGCAAAGACGAAGGCATTTATGATAAACTTGTAAAAGATCTCAGAGATCTGCTGACCTGTGCACTGATGGATGTGCTGTTGATGCTGTGAGGACCGGCGTCCGAGAGGAAGGCCTGTCGAAGCTCCTCTGGACACTGGAACTGAGCCCAGTGCTCGGGGCTGATGGGAAGAGACACGTCTGCAGCTTTAGCTCTGGCTCGGTCCTCCACAGGAGACGGCTGCAGATACAGACAGAATACAACTGGATATACACATACACTAAAGATCACAGATGTCTTTATTTACATTACATTGGTCAAAATTGACATTATAGACATTTATAATGTAGGATTCAAAATATGAAACTATAATAATATTGTAAAATAATTATTAAAAAAAAAATAACTTTTTAGATCATTTTTATCTAATGCAATGATATTTAGATAGATTCTGCTTCTTAACATGTTTGATGAAAATATGATAAAATACCATAAAAAAATAAATAAAAAAGTCCC
>NC_081768.1:864034-866534 GCF_963082965.1 Carassius carassius
ACATGTATGTTAGACCCTATACCATCTAAGCTCCTAAAAGAGGTGCTTCCAGAAGTCATAGATCCTCTTCTGACTATTATTAATTCCTCATTGTCATTAGGATATGTCCCCAAAACCTTCAAACTGGCTGTTATTAAGCCTCTCATCAAAAAACCAGAACTTGACCCCAAAGAACTAGTTAATTATAGACCAATCTCGAATCTCCCTTTTCTGTCCAAGATACTAGAAAAGGTGGTATCCACACAATTATATTCCTTCTTAGAGAAAAATGGTATATGTGAGGATTTCCAGTCTGGATTTAGATCGTATCATAGTACTGAGACTGCTCTCCTTAGAGTTACAAATGATCTGCTCTTATCATCTGATCGTGGGTGTATCTCTCTATTAGTTTTATTGGATCTTAGTGCTGCGTTTGACACAGTTGACCACAACATTCTTTTGCATAGACTTGAACACTTTGTTGGCATCAGTGGAAGTGCATTAGCATGGTTTAAATTGTACTTATATGACCGCCATCAGTTCGTAGCAGTGAATGAAGATAAATCCTATCGATCACAAGTGCAGTATGGAGTACCTCAAGGCTCAGTACTAGGGCCGCTACTCTTCACGCTTTATATGTTACCCTTGGGAGATATCATCAGGAAACATGGTGTTAGCTTTCACTGTTATGCTGATGATACTCAGCTCTATATTTCTTCGCAGCCCGGTGAAACACACCAATTTGAAAAACTAATGGATTGCATAGTCGATATAAAAAACTGGATGACGAGTAATTTCTTACTGCTAAATTCTGAAAAAACAGAGGTGTTAATTATAGGACCTAAAAACTCTGCTTGTAATAACCTAGAACACTGTCTAAGACTTGATGGTTGCTCTGTCAATTCTTCATCATCAGTTAGGAACCTAGGTGTGCTATTTGATCGCAATCTTTCCTTAGAAAGCCACGTTTCTAGCATTTGTAAAACTGCATTTTTCCATCTCAAAAATATATCTAAATTATGGCCTATGCTCTCAATGTCAAATGCAGAAATGTTAATCCATGCATTTATGACCTCAAGGTTAGATTATTGTAATGCTTTATTGGGTGGTTCTGCACTCTTAGTAAACAAACTACAGTTAGTCCAAAATGCAGCAGCAAGAGTTCTTACTAGAACCAGGAAGTATGACCATATTAGCCCGGTCCTGTCAACACTGCACTGGCTCCCTATCAAGCATCGCATAGATTTTAAAATATTGCTTATTACTTATAAAGCCCTGAATGGTTTAGCACCTCAGTATTTGAATGAGCTCCTTTTACATTATAATCCTCTACGTCCGCTACGTTCTCAAAACTCAGGCAATATGATAATACCTAGAATATCAAAATCAACTGCAGGCGGCAGATCCTTTTCCTATTTGGCGCCCAAACTCTGGAATAACCTACCTAACATTGTTCGGGAGGCAGACACACTCTTGCAGTTTAAATCAAGATTAAAGACCCATCTCTTTAACCTGGCATACACATAACATACTAATATGCTTTTATTATCCAAATCCGTTAAAAGGATTTTTAGGCTGCATTAATTAGGTAAACCGGAACCAGAAACACTTCCCATAACACCCTATGTACTTGCTACATCATTAGAAGAATGGCATCTACGCTAATATTTGTCTGTTTCTCTCTTGTTCCGAGGTCACCGTGGCCACCAGATCCAGTCTGTGTCCAGATCCGAGGGTCACTGCAGTCACCCGGATCCAGTACGTATCTAGACCAGATGGTGGATCAGCACCTAGAAAGGACCTCTACATCCCTGAAAGACAGCGGAGACCAGGACAACTAGAGCCCCAGATACAGATCCCCTGTAAAGACCTTGTCTCAGAGGAGCACCAGGACAAGACCACAGGAAACAGATGATTCTTCTGCACAATCTGACTTTGCTGCAGCCTGGAATTGAACTACTGGTTTCGTCTGGTCAGAGGAGAACTGGCCCCCCAACTGAGCCTGGTTTCTCCCAAGGTTTTTTTCTCCATTATGTCACCGATGGAGTTTCAATAGTTCACGCTTACATATAATTAGCTGAGGTATGGAATGCGTATTTGGCGTGCTGTCCGGGGAAGGGCTCCGAGCTCGGGAATGGCCCGAACCTAGAGTACCCCCCCCCCTTCCCCGTCTATTTATAAAGTGAACTTGAAGTGAGGAGATGGGGTGGAGGAGGGATGCTGATAAACCGTCAATGGATAGAGGTAAGTCAGCGATATTTATACGATGGGATTGATTACTTGATTATGGTCCACCTGTGTTGATTAGGCTAAGTATCTGACGCGCTCCTCCCGAATCTTATTAATAAAATTACATTTCGGTTCCTTGCCGCTGTCGCCTCTGGCTTGCTTAGTTGGGGACACTTCATCTACAGCGATATCGTTGACTTGCAAATAAATGCACAGACACTATTTAATTGAACAGAGATGACATCACTGAATCCAGTGATTAACTGCCTTTAACTATCATTTTTGCATTATT